>NW_028318280.1:590000-760000 GCF_062004578.1 Staurois parvus
TCATTAGAGGGAGAGACGCTCGAAATCATCTCAACACAGCGACCTGGCCTTTAATATTTAGGTAGATTCGGTTAGATATCAGCCTTGGGAAATGTTTCCGCTTGAGTGGTGACCTTGACAATAGCTAGGTTAATGACAAGTGTAGATTCTCTAGAGCCTTATATCGCCGTGACTTTATCACTTTGAATATTTGTCAAGTTTCAATGGTTTCTGCAAATACGCAACAGCAGGCTTAAAGCGAATGTGAGACGGGATCGCAGTAGTGGGGACTAAGACAATGTCGAAATCACCTTCTAAAAGAGACCCTGTCACCAGACCATTAATCTCAAAAGAAATCTTGCCTGGGGCAGAGGGTGATGGAGAATGGCTACCCTTAGTGTACCCCTAGTATAGCCTTAGAAAGTGAACCCTTCGCGGTAGACCCGGAGTAGGCAGGTGCAGTTAGCCACTTTGCCAGAATAGTGTCTGGTACAGCAGGTAGTGACACCAGGTGTTAGGCCCCTTTTAGGTAGAGCCCTCCCCCAAGTGATGTCAGGGGAAAGTCAGCACCCACATATAAACTGGGTGGGGAAGGACCCGGTCAGCCTTTGGGGCATGAGAGCTAAAAAACTCACATCTGTTAGCATGTAATCTGATCATATAGGCCCTACACGGGGCTGGAGGCTGGGTGGAGTGGACTTGTATACAAGAGAAGCCAGCTGTAGACTTTTTTGGCCCTTATGGAGGTGGGGGCTAGGGTGGACTGCAAAAGGTCTTTTAGGACAGGCTGAAAATCCTTGTGTGAGGCTGCTCCCCTGGGGGTACCCAGCTAGGAGGTGTCTGCAAAGAACACAGTCTTGTGAGTACTGATGACCCTGGGAAGAGGAGAGACTTTTATCATGAGGACATTCCTTCCTTTGGATATAAAGGTATATGGCTGCGGATGTCATAAGGAGTTCTATGGCATGGAGGAGGGCACAAGATGGTGGAGGGTTCAGCCTTAGCAGAAAGGACGGTGTTCTAACAGGGTTGGGGGGGGGGGTGGGTGGTAGGACTTGTGTTTTGGCACCAAAACTACAGAAATCACGAAGCCCCTACTACACCAGTAAAGAATCCATTGGAGAACCCACCTATGAGGGCCTACTGTGAGGACAATGGAAGAGTTGTACAACAACCATCCTATGTTAATGTAGGACTTGCACTGTACAGAGTATTTGTTGGGACTAAAGAGGTGAAGGGTCTATTGGCCAACAACCGTATGTTATGTTTCTGCTACAGTAAAATGCTCCTCACAGGATTTGACTCACAGTCTATGGCTCCTGCTGCTGTCAGAGTCTCCTGTGAGATCAGAAAGAGAGGACTACGGTGCTGCAGACAGGACAGTGCTGGATCGAAAGAAGAGGCGAAGGCGAACGGGAAGGGGGGGTCAAGAATTAGTGGAAAATTTTTACCTTGCAGGGTATTAGGCAAAAAATGTTTTGCCTTCAGAGTCACTTTCAATTGGTGATCAGTGGAGAAGAGCCTCCATAGATTGGTGGTCAGTGGAAGATTGGTGATCAGTGGAGTAAGGACTCCTTAGATTGGTGGCCAGTGGAGAAGACCGCCCTTAGATTAGTGGTCAGTGGAGAAGAGCCTCCTTAGATTGGTGGTCAGGGGAGAAGAATCCACTTGGATTGGTGGTCATTTTAGAAGAACCCCCTTAGATTGGTGGTCAGTGGGGAAGGACCACCTTACATTGGTGGTCAGTGGAGAAGAGTGCCCTTAGATTGATGGCCAGTTTAGAAGAGCCTCCTCAGATTGGTGGTCAGTGGAGAAGAGCCTCCTTAGATTGGTGGTCAGTGGAGAATAGTCCTCTTAGATTGGTGGTCAATGGAATAAGGCTTCCTCAGATTGGTGGTCAGTGGGAGAAGGACCACCTTACATTGGTGGACAGTGGAGATGAGCACCTTTAGAACGACGGTCAGGTTAGAAGAACCCCCTTAAATTGGTGGTCAGAGGATAAGAGCCCCCCTAGATTGGGGGTCAGTGGAGAAGAGCCTCCTTTGATTGATAGTCAGTGGAGTAAGGCTTCCTTAGATTGGTGGTCAATGGAGAAGAACCTCCCTAGATTGGTGGCCAGCGGAGTAAGGCCTCCTTAGATTGGTGGTCAGTGGGAGAAGGCCTCCTTAGACTGGCACAGGAAGTAATGCTCCCCATGGACTCAGGGAAACAGTTTTTCCTCCCTGATTCAGTTCTGCTTGGCTATGACAGACAGAGGAGGAGGAGGGCCCATACAGGTCATGACTTTTAAATTGTTATTATTTTTTTTCAAATAAGTTGATTGTATTAATCAGTCACCATTCCGCCCCAAGCTTGCAAGATGTTAAACATTCATACAGCTTTCCTAGGTGATGCAAATTTACACTTTCTTGGTAAATATATTCATGGCTCAGCTACATTATGCATGACCATTAAACGTATTTGCAAGATTCATTTAGTGGGAACAAGGTTGAAGCCACTTTGTAACAATCCAGAGAGACAAGCAGCTTGGGGTCAGGAGGCCTAGATAAACTGCAATTTACAAAAAAAGGTTCCTGTCTAAAGGCTTCATTAGTGATTTTATTGTCTATTTTCAGCATATCATTAAAGCAACACTCTAGGCAGGTATAAAAGAAGAACATGAATTCAGCTCTGGATTTCAAAATACTTCCCAAAATGTACCCTATTTTCATAATGCAAACAGTGTAAGTACTTGAATTATACCTGGTGGTACAGCATGGCTCAGACTGAGAGAGGGAGAAACAGCGCAAGCAGCCAATCTGATGTGCTGTGTGGATTATGCTGATAACAGGTGAATGCAGAGTGATAGAGAGGTGGGACTTTCCATGTGATGAGGAAATTGGGGGTCGGATAAGGAATATTTCAATATAAATTTTCCATGGAATTCTATGATCTTTTCCAGGATGGATTTCAGTTCCTCCACAGGCTGGAGCAGGGATATCCTAAAGTAGTAAGCCCCCCTTGCTTGGTCAAAGCTGGCACCATCCACCAAGGCAATGTGCAGGAGAAGCTGGCATAAGAATACATCAGGTGTCCCTTTCCTGTGCCAGGCCAAGGGCTCGCTCCAGAATCTAGATATATGGAAAGCATTGCAGAGCTCCCTGGAAGGGTTTCCAACTAGGGGCAAACTGGCAACCTTTGGCCCAGGGGGAAAGTGCAACCCAGGGGCCCATGGTGCAATGATTTGGTCACCCTCCCCTCTTCCCTGCTTCCGCGCGACCCTCATCTCAGGGTGAAGGTCCGCTTCAGGTAATCCCTGCTCACCGGGCTGGTATAGCTAGACAGCATTCCTGAATTGGCTGGCAGGGGGCAACTGGGGGCTTCAGAGGGGAACCGGGTAGGCTCGGTCAGGGCTGGCTAAGGGAGGAGAGCCTCCAGTGGGGCTCAGAGTTCACTTCTGCTCGGATACGGCATATACCATCCATGTCGGGTGGCAGCCTGTGCTCTGTCCTCATCCCGCACTCGGTAGGATACTGGCAGGGACTTATTCATCCTTTTTACCAGGAAGCCTTTAGGCATGTCTGCTGCAGAAGCGGTGCAGCATCAGAGTGGCCCCAGGGGCACTTGCCATCTAGCCCAGTCCGACCCCTGCTTCCAATGGATTTCCTGGCCAGATTTAGCATTTCCTCTGCTAGTTGGGCCTTCAGTGCTCAACTGATTCTGTGTCTTCACTCAGAAATACTCATGTGAGGGGTCTCCAGGCTACAATGGTCCACCAGACCCTTCAGGGCCAGTCCAGCAATGACAGAGGAGGACGCAAAGGATTTCAGGATATCATAGTATCTAAACACAGCTTGATCCACCTTTACAAACTCAACATACTTGGCACAGAGGCCACACCAGATGTGACAAGTGTTGGCGCAGAACCTACAGCTGTACGTAGGGTAGTACATATGGCTATGGTTGGTCCAATTTTTAACTCAATAATATGTAAGGACTGTTCAATGATTCCCCCACTGCTGATGGAGGAGGAAGAGGAAGCCGTGATGGCATCACCAGACTGGCTAAAACACAGCAAGAATAGGTCAACAGCTATGAGTAGCACTGGGTAAGCTGGAACGCGTTACTGACCCACATGATTTTTAGTAAATAAACTCTGCAGATCATGTATAAACTCCAATGTTGACTTTTTCAAATGCCAAGAATAGGGTTGGGGGGGGGGGGCTTTAAGGGATGGGTGGAGTTAATGTCTAGGTTTCAGCTTTATTGGAGAAAACTACATTTTCTATTTTGGCCTCCTACGTTGTCCATAAAAATTCTGGGGATGTATGAAGGATGAATGGAAAATGTATGGAGAATGTATGGAGGATGTATGGAGGATGTATGGAGGATGTATGGTGGATGTACGGAGCATGTATGAAGGATTTATGGAGGATGTATGGTGGATGTATGGAGGATGTATGAGGGGTGTATGGAGGATGTATGAAGAACGTATGGAGGATGTATGGAGGATGTATAGAGAATGTATGGGGAATGTATGGAGGATGTATGGAGGATGTATGGAAGATGTATAGAGGAAGTATGGAGGATGTATGGAAGATGTATGGAGGATGTATGAAGGGTGTATAGAGGCTGTATGGAAGATGTATAGAGGATGTATGGAGGATGTATAGAGGATGTATGGAAGATGTATAGAGGATGTATGGAGGATGTATAGAGGATGTATGGAAGATGTATGAAGGATGTATGAAGGATGTATGGAGGATGCATGGAAGATGTATAGCGGATGTATGGGGGATGCATGGAAGATGTATGGAGGATGTATAGAGGACGTATGGAAGATGTATGGAGGATGTATGGAGGATGTATGGAGGATGTATGGAGGATGTATGGAAGATGTATGGAAGATATATGGAGGATGTATGGAGGATGTATGGAAGATGTATGGAGGATGTATGGAGGATGTATAGCGGATGTATGGAAGATGTATGGAGGATGTATGGAAGATGTATGGAGGATGTATGGAAGATATATGGAGGATGTATGGAAGATGTATGGAGGATGTATGGAAGATGTATGGAGGATGTATGGAAGATGTATGGAGGATGTAGGGAAGATATATGGAGGATGTATGGAGGATGTATGGAAGATATATGGAGGATGTATGGAAGATATATGGAGGATGTATAGAGGATGTATGGAGGATGTATGAATCATGAATGGAGGATGTATGGAAGATATATGGAGGATGTATAGAGGATGTATAGAGGATGCTCCTAACCTAAGGTGAACTGCTGATTGTCTATTCACTGAGAAGTGTTGAGGTGAAACCATTATAATGGGGACAGAAAATGAGGGGAAATCCCTTTAGTAGAGCCGTGATAGCAATAGAACCCTCACAGGAATCTAACCCCTCCCCACCATTCAAAAATAAAAAAAAAATAAGTTTTGTTTGGACGATTAATTAGGATGAGATTAAAATTGAATGAAAAGGTTGAATCTTAGAATCATTCTATAGCTCTGATGCTCCATGGAGATAAAAGGAAGAGGAATTGCAATGAGAAGACCGGAGAGACGGGAGATACAACCTAGAAACCGGGTGACACGTATCTTATTATATCTCTTCATATCTTTTCTTATCTTATCCATTCAGCATTTCTAAAAATAAAACCGAATGCAGCAACACATTCCTAACATTCTACAATGAACCGGCTTACATTAGTGTGTTATTAAATCTGAACTTCCACACACATGGACAATCGATATGTGGGCTGTTTTACATGCTAAATGATTTGTATTTCTGTCCATCCTGTCCTATGATTTACCAAGCTCAGCTGAAAAACACAGTCCTTCCTTGCAGGTGAAGGGACCTGATTTTTCTCAGTCACATTTTTAATGTTTACTTACAAGTCCTCTGCACCCTGTGACCGGACCTTGAGATGACATCACCTGTCTGACTCTTTGCTCCCTCCTCCTATCAGCATGCTCCTTGCACTGCAACACACCTGGATTCATTCGCCTCAAAACTTTCCTAAAGGGGTCCCCTCCTCCTGTTCACAGTAGATGTGTGAGCTCCTACGGCTATTGTTACTTCACTGTTCCCTGTGCACAATGTATAGATCATTTATAGTGACTAATTGCCCGCAGTATTGGGCCACCGGCCTTTCCACACAGATGACCTTTAATGGCCTCCCAGTCTTAGTCCGTAGGGTTCAATATTGAGTTGGCCCCGCCCTTTCCATGCACATGACCTTTAATGGCCTCCCAGTCTTAGTCCGTAGGGTTCAATATTGAGTTGGCCCCGCCCTTTCCACGCACATGTCCTTTAATGGCCCCCCAGTCTTGGTCCGTAGGGTTCAATATTGAGTTGGCCCCGCCCTTTCCCCACACATGACCTTTAATCGCCTCCCAGTCTTAGTCCGTAGGGTTCAATATTGAGTTGGCCCCGCCCTTTGCAGCTATAACAGCTTCAACTCTTCTGGGAAGGCCGTCCACAAGGTTTAGGAGGGTGTCTATGGGAAGGTTGGACCATTCTTCCAGAAGCACATTTGTCAGGTCAGGCACTGATGTCGGGGGAGGAGGCCTGGCTCGCAGTCTCCGCTCTAATTCATCCCAAAGGTGTTCTATGGGGTTGAGGTCAGGACTCTGTGCAGGACAGTCAAGTTCCTCCACCCCAAACTGGCTCCTCCATGTCTTTATGGACCTTGCTTTGTGCACTGGTGGGCAGTCATGTTGGAACAGGAAGGGGCCATCCTCAAACTCTTCCCACAAAGTTGGAAGCATGAAATTGTCCAAAATGTCAACTTAAGAGTTCCCTTCACTGGAACTAGGGGGCCAAGTCCAACCCCTGAAAAACAACCCCACACCATAATCCCCCCCCCAATCAATCTTTACACTTGGCACAATGCAGTCAGGCAAGTACCGTTCTCCTGGCAACTGCCAAACACAGACATGTCCATCGGATTGCCAGACAGAGAAGTGTGATTGGTCACTCCAGAGAACACGTCTCCACTGCTCTAGAGTCCAGTGGCGGCATGCTTTACGCCACAGCATCTGACACTTTGCATTGCACTTGGTGATGGAAGGCTTGGATGCAGCTGCTCGGCCATAGAAACCCATTTCATGAAGCTCTCTACGCACTGTTGTTGGGCTCATCTGAAGGCCACACCAAGTTTGGAGGTCTTTAGCTATTGACTCTGCAGACAGTTGGCGACTTCTGCGCACTGTGCGCTGCAGCATGCGCTGACCCCGCCCTGTCATGTGACGTGGCCTACCACTTGGTGGCTGAGTGGCTGTTGTTCCCAGTTGCTTCCACTTTGTTATAATCCCACTAACAGTTGTGCGTGGAATATTTAGTAGCCAGGAAATGTCACGGATGGACTTATTGCCCAGGTGACCACCTATCACGGGACCACGCTTGGAGTCACTGAGCTCCTGAGAGCGACCCATTCTTTCACCAATGTTTGTAGAAGCCGTCTGCATGCCTAGGGGCTTGATTGTATACACCTGTGTCCATGGAGGGGATTGGAACACCTGAATCACATGATATGGAGGAGATTGGAACACCTGAATCACATGATTGGGAGGGGATTGGAGCACCTGAATCACATGATTTGGAGGGCGGAGACAATACTTTTGGCAATATAGTGTGTGTATAATAGTGTCTAATTGTATAATGTTAATATTGTTTAGAACTGTACAATCCTATAATGTATACTGTATATCAATTAGAGTGTCTAACTGTATCATTTATATATCATTTATACTGCCTTATGTATATTGTATATATTATTTGTATTGTTTATAGTGTCTAACTGTATAATGCATACATCATTAATAGTGTTTATTGTGTAATGTATAATATATATATAAATTAATTAATAGTGTTTAATTGTATCATGTTTATATCATTAATGGTGTTTAATTGTGTAATGCATAGATATTATAAATATATATAATTTAGGGTGTCCAATTGTATAATGTATACTAAATATCAATTATAGTGTCTAACTGTATCATTTATATATTATTTATAGTTGCTAATTGTATATAGAATTTATAGGGTCTGAATGTTTGTATCGTTTCTACTGCTTAATTGTGTAATGTATATATTATATATAATTCCCAATAGTATAATGTTTATGCCATTTATAGTGCCTATTCGTAACATATATGTATAAATTATAATGCTTTATTGTATGGTATATATACCATTTATAGTGTCTAATTGTATCATGTATATATATATATATATACCATTTATAGTGTCTAATTGTATGATGTATATATATATATACCATTTATAGTGTCTAATTGTATCGTGTATATATATATATACCATTTATAGTGTCTAATTGTATGATGTATATATATATATATATATATATACCAGTTATAGTGTCTAATTGTATGATGTGTATATATATATATACCATTTATAGATTTCTAGTGTCTAATTGTATCATGTATATATATATACCAGTTATAGTGTCTAACTGTATCATGTATGTATATATATACACCAATTATAGTGTCTAATTGTATCATGTATATATATATATAACAATTATAGTGTCTAATTGTATGATGTATATATATATATACCAATTATAGTGTCTAATTGTATGATGTATATATATATATATATACCAATTATAGTGTCTAATTGTATCATGTATATATATATATACCAATTATAGTGTCTAATTGTATCATGTATATATATATATACCATTTATAGATTTATAGTGTCTAATTGTATCATGTATATATATATATACCATTTATAGATTTATAGTGTCTAATTGTATCATGTATATATATATATATACCATTTATAGTGTCTAATTGTATCATGTATATATATATACCATTTATAGATTTATAGTGTCTAATTGTATCATGTATATATATATACCATTTATAGTGTCTAATTGTATCATGTATATATATATATATACCATTTATAGATTTATAGTGTCTAATTGTATCATGTATATATATATATATACCATTTATAGTGTCTAATTGTATCATGTATATATATATATATATACCATTTATAGATTTCTAGTGTCTAATTGTATGATGTATCTGTGATTTATAGTGTTCTTTCCCCTGCAATGGATTTCTGTGCTGTTCTATTTTATTGTCAAGTCAAGGACTTGTGGCTTCTTCTTGTAGGGGGGGGGGGGGGGCACGGTGTCTTCTCTGAAGTTGTTTCCCCAAGGGGCCCTCAACAATGATATATGCCCGCTATAGGATACAATTCCCCGTGGATCCTGCTCTGTATGGCATTTCTTGTATACTGCAAACTCGCAGGTTTTGTCCTTCACTGAACACAACAGAAGAAGTTTGCCGTCAGGTGACAGAGAATCCAAACTGTGTAATAATAATAATTCTCTGTATTCTGTGTAATCCACCTAAATCTGACCTCCAGGAACATTATATAGATACAATGTATGCAGCTCTGTATTCATGAATACACCACCACGGGGTTCTTACCCCTCCCCCTCCGGAGGATTTCCCCCCCCCCCCCCCCGACCAGGCCATTTTTTGCGATACAGTGCTGCGTTACTTTAACTGACAATTGCGCGGTCGTGCAACGCTGTACATAAATAAAATTTACATCCTTTTTTTCCCACGAATAGAGCTTTATTTCGGTGGTATTTGGTCACAACAATTGGGAGACAGAAGTAGAGCGTTGTCACCGTATTACAGGAAGTGCCTGGAAAACACCCTTCTGCAGGATCAGACCCCCCACCCCGCCTTCCTGACCAGGCCATTGTTGGCTCCCCTCAAAATGGCTCTGTAGTTGGTGTTGGGAAAGGTGTCACTGGCAAGTGAAAGGGCATTGTCCTTGTGTGTGTGTAGCCTGGTGAAGTAATAAGGCCTCCAGCCATGAGGGGCGCTCTTGTGTGACTATAACATTGTTAACGGCATGCTAGCAAGAGGGAGTGAATTTGATTTGGCCTCCTGCAATCCCTGCACAGCAGAGCTCAGACTGGGGCGGGAAAATCACCACAAGAAGCCAATACGAGTACAGCCACTGAATATATGCACTGGCAAGGGGTCAGTACCTGCACCTGGGTATGACCATATAAAGGAAGGTCTGTGCCGCCATTATGGGACTCATTCATTGGCCGTCAGACACCTGTCAGTTTTTTGGGCGGTCCCTTCTCCACCTATAGCCAGCTTGTACTGTGAATTGCCCGCACATAGTGAACGAATTTCCTGTGAGTGGAGGAATGCAGCAGGAGAGCGGATTTGGCGTTTGGCTCATTGTCACTCGCAACACGCCGCATCAGCTGGACCGCAGAGCAGAGCTTCCATTGTGTGCGTTCTCCCGGCTGCGGATTATCCGTACAATCTCTCCTCTGTGGGCGCCATTTATCAGGGGGATCCAGCCTTTGACATCAAAGAGCTGACCCCCCCGGACTCCGGGATTATCCCGCCGCCTGCACACTTTGCATTGATTAAAAATCTTGTTTCATCGTTGGAGGCGATCCGCTCTGCCAGCCGTTCAAAGGCCGGCTACGACGAGTAACAAGGAGAGAGACGGCCTACCGGCAGCCACGGGGCCCCATAGACCAGATTAACCCCTCCCCCTCCACAGGATCACCCCCCTTTCCCGACCTGGCCATTTTTTGCGATACGGCGCTGCGTTACTTTAAATGACAATTGCGCGGTCGTGCAATGCCGCACCCAAATGAAATTTACGTCCTTTTTTCAAAATACATAATAATAATATTAATAATAATAATAATAATTCTCTGTATTCTGTGTAATCCACCGAAATTTGACCTCCAGGAACATTCTATAGATACAATGTATACAGCTCTGTATTCATGAATACACCACCACGAGGTTCTTACCCCTCCCCCTCCGGAGGATCCCCCCCCCCCTTCCTGACCAGGCCTTTATTTGCGTTACTTTAACTGACGATTGCGCGGTCATGCAACGCCGCACCCAAATTAAATTTACATCCTTTTTTTCCCCACAAATAGAGCTTTATTTCGGTGGTATTTGGTCACCTCTTCCTATTTTTTTTTTTTTTTTTGCGGCTGGGACCCAGTGATTGACATCCCTAGCCGCCAATGAGGGTGCAAGTAGAGCCATGGGGCCCCATAGAGTTTAACCCCTCTCCCTCCAGAGGATTTCCTCCCCTTCCTGACCAGGCCATTTTTCATGTTACGGCGCTGCTTTACTTGAACTGACAATTGCGCGGTCATGCAACACTGCACCCAAGTCACATTGACGTCCTTTTTTTCCTCACGAATTTAACTTTCTTTCGGTGGTATTTTATCACCTGTGCGTTTTTTATTTTTTTTTGCGCTATAAACAAAAAGAACCTGACAATTTGAGGAAAAAAAACTATATTTTGGACTTTTTGCTATAAAACATGTCCAGTAAAAAATTTAAAAAATCTAATTTTTGCGTATATTTAAGCCAAAATGTATTCCGCTCCGTGTCTTTCCTGAAAAAAATCCCAATACGTGTAAATTAATTGGTTTACGTGAAAATTCTAGCGTTTACAAATGGCGGTATAGATACTGGGATTTTTATTTTTTTACTAGTAATGGCGGCGATCAGCGACTTATAGCGGGACGGCGGCGGGCATTCTGACAGAAGTTTGCTGTCTGGTAAATTCAAAATACAAATCTGACCTCCAGGAACATTATATAGATACAATGTATGCAGCTCTGGATTCAATAATACACCACCACGGGGTTCTTACCCCTCCCCCCCAGAGGATTCCCCCCCCCCCCCGACCAGGCCATTTTTTGTGATACAGCGCTGCGTTACTTTAACCAACAATTGCGCAGTCGTGCAGCGCTGTACATAAATAAAATTTACATCCTTTTTTTCCCACGAATAGAGCTTTATTTCGGTGGTATTTGGTCACAACAATTGGGAGACAGAAGTAGAGCGTTGTCACCGTATCACAGGAAGTGCCTGGAAAACACCCTTCTGCAGGATCACCAGCGATTATTTTAATCAAAGCTGCAGATTTAAAAATACTGAAAACAGGGGCGGACTGACCATTCGAGAACTCGGGCATGGCAGAGGGCCCGGGGTCAGTAGGGGGCCCCATGAGATGCCCTCTGGTACCTTTTCATAGGCTTTTTTGGGTGTGGTTTGAGTGTGGGCGAGGACACAGGGGCCCCATAATCCCCTATTGCCCGGGGGCCCCATGAGTTGTCAGGCAGCACCTGACTGAAAATGACATTACCATGTGAAAGTTTATATGAGATTTCGGTGATTAGGTTTACATCTACTTCAATGAAGGGAGCAAACTGTTACCTTCCCTTCATAGACATCTCATTCATGACGCTTCATTAGAGTTGAAAGGACTCAAAGCCCTAAAGGTTACATCAAACCGACTCAAAGCGTTGGCATAGCAACAAGGGCAGCGGAGAAAGCAACTGTTTCCAGGTCCATGGTGCTTGTGGCCCCGAATCTGCTAAAGTCTGCTTATGTCTCCCCCCCCCCCCCCTCGTCATGGCTCCGATTCAAATATTGTCATCATGGATGGGGAAAAAAAGAAAGAAAAAAAGAAGGAAAGAAAGAAAGAAAGAAAGAAAGAAAGAAAGAAAGAAAAAAGAAGGAAAGCAGGAAAGAAAGAAAGAAAGAAAGAAAGAAAAAAAGAAGGAAAGAAGGAAAGAAAGAAAGAAAGAAAGTGTTTTACAAGCAGAAGAAGACGAATACAAGCAGCAGAGTAGTACAATGTGACGCGGCACAGTCACCGTCCCCAGGACACGCACTAAGTGATCTCTATTGGCAGGCCGAAGTTGCAGCCTCAGAGAAAGAAAGAAAAAGAAAGATAGAGAGAAAAAGAAAAAGAAAGAAAGGAGAGAAAAAGATAAAAAGAAAGAAAGAAAGAAAGAAAGAAAGAAAGAAAGAAAGAAAGAGAGAGAGAAAGAAAGGAGAGAAAAAGAAAGCGAAAGAAAGAAAGAAAGAGAAAGAAAGAAAGAAAGAAAGAAAGAAAGAAAGAAAGAAAGAGAAAGAAAGAAAGAGAAAGAAAGAAAGAAAGAAAGAAAGAGAAAGAAAGAAAGAGAAAGAAAGAAAGAAAGAAAGAAAGAAAGAAAGAAAGAAAGAAAGAGAAAGAAAGAAAGAAAGAAAGAAAGAAAGAAAGAAAGAAAGAAAGAAAGAAAGAAAGAAAGAAAGAAAGAAAGAAAGAAGAAAGAAAGAAAAAAAGAAAGAAAAAGAAAGAAAGAGAGAGGAGAGGAAAAGAGAGAAAGAGAGAAAGAAAGAAAGAAAGAAAGGAGAGAGAGAGGGGGGAGAGGGGGAGAGGGGGGGAGGGGGGGAGAGGGGGAGAGAGAGAGAGAAAGTGTTTTACAAGAAGAAGAAGATGAATACAAGCAGCACAGTCACCGTCCCCAGGCTACGCGCTAAGTTATCTCTATTGGCAGGCCGAAGTTGCAGCCTCGGTAGGATGACCGCACTCTTGAGTTGTAGCCTCGGTCGGATAACCCTACTCTTGGGTTGCAGCCTCGATCGGATGACAGCACTCTTGAGTTGTAGCCTCGGTCAGATGACCGCATTCTTGGGTTGCAGCCTCGGTCGGATGACCGCACTCTTGAGTTGCAGCCTCGGTCGGATGACCGCACTCTTGAGTTGTAGCCTCGGTCGGATAACCCTACTCTTGGGTTGCAGCCTCGATCGGATGACAGCACTCTTGAGTTGTAGCCTCGGTCAGATGACCGCATTCTTGGGTTGCAGCCTCGGTCGGATGACCGCACTCTTGAGTTGCAGCCTCGGTCGGATGACCGCACTCTTGAGTTGCAGCCTCGGTCAGATGACCGCACTCTTGAGTTGCAGCCTCGGTCAGATGACCGCATTCTTGAGTTGCAGCCTCGGTCGGATGACCGCACTCTTGAGTTGGAGTCTTCAGTAGGTACTGGTCTGATTTATGACCAGGGCTGGATTCCAAAGGTCTTCAAAGCTGTTCGGTTCCATGCAACTCATCCAAAAAAATAATAATTTGCATGAACTAAATATGAATTCTAATCCAACTTTTATGGCTACGTGGGTGGAAAACGCAACCATCTAAGGGCACGCGGCGTGAAGCGCTGTCTCCATAGTAGTCCCCCCACAACTCCAGGCTTCTCCTTCCATTAGACACCTAAAGGCACCTCAGAAGGCACCCCAGAACATGGCGTCTGTGAAGATGGAAGTAGCAGCATGTGTTGTTGGCCGTTCTATTAAGATATTGTTCGATGAACCTTTCAAGGCTTCACCATCGACTTGATTGGTAACTCGTCGGAACGTTTAACGTTTTTCTAGAATGACACAAAACATCTGCAGATCAGCTGGTGACTAAGCGGCAGGTGAGCCGAGATCAGCCGCGTCTATTTATACAACCGCCATCATTCACCGCCACAAAGGAACTTCTTTATCCTTACACCTCGAAGAGAAAGAAATAGGTTTCTGGGAACAATTTCAAGGTTGAGAAGAACGCAACTTTATCAGCCAGTGAGAGACACAAAACTCTTCATTTGTCTAAACCAGGGGCCTCCAAATGATGGACCGCGAGCAAAAATCCATCCTGCAGCAACTGTGGCTGTGCCAGTCTGTGTATCATAATATGGAGGCTTCACGTGATGCAACTCAGCCCTGTCCAGCAGCTCACAGCACATGATGATACTCAGCCCTGTCCAGCAGCTCACAGCACATGATGATACTCAGCCCTGTCTAGCAGCTCACAGCATGTGATGATACTCAGCCCTGTCCAGCAGCTCACAGCATGTGATGATACTCAGCCCTGTCCAGCAGCTCACAGCATGTGATGATACTCAGCCCTGTCCAGCAGCTCACAGCACATGATGATACTCAGCCCTGTCCAGCAGCTCACAGCACATGATGATACTCAGCCCTGTCCAGCAGCTCACAGCACATGATGATACTCAGCCCTGTCCAGCAGCTCACAGCACATGATGATACTCAGCCCTGTCCAGCAGCTCACAGCATGTGATGATGCTCAGCCCTGTCCAGCAGCACACAGCATGTGATGATACTCAGCCCTGTCTAGCAGCTCACAACATGTGATGATACTCAGCCCTGTCTAGCAGCTCACAGCATGTGATGATACTCAGCCCTGTCCAGCCACTCACAGCATGTGATGATACTCAGCCCTGTCCAGCCACTCACAGCACGTGATGATACTCAGCCCTGTCCAGCAGCTCACAGCACGTGATGATACTCAGCCCTGTCCAGCAGCTCACAGCATGTGATGATACTCAGCCCTGTCTAGCAGCTCACAGCATGTGATGATACTCAGCCCTGTCTAGCAGCTCACAGCATCTGATGATACTCAGCCCTGTCCAGCCACTCACAGCATGTGATGATACCCAGCCCTGTCCAGCCACTCACAGCATGTGATGATGCTCAGCCCTGTCCAGCCACTCACAGCACGTGATGATACCCAGCCCTGTCCAGCCACTCACAGCACATGATGATACCCAGCCCTGTCCAGCCACTCACAGCATATGATGATACCCAGCCCTGTCCAGCCACTCACAGCATATGATGATACCCAACCCTGTCCAGCCACTCACAGCATGTGATGATACCCAGACCTGTCCAGCCACTCACAGCATATGATGATACCCAGCCCTGTCCAGTCACTCACAGCACATGATGATGCCCAGCCCTGTCCAGCCACTCACAGCACATGATGCAACTCAGACCTGTCCAGCAGCTCACAGCATGTGATGATAGTCATCCCTGTCTAGCAGCTCAAAGCATGTGATTATACTCAGCCCTGTCCAGCAGCTCACAGCATGTGATGATAGTCATCCCTGTCTAGAAGCTCAAAGCATGTGATTATACTCAGCCCTGTCCAGCAGCTCACAGCATGTGATGATGCTCAGCCCTGTCCAGCAGCACACAGCATTTGATTATACTCAGCCCTGTTCAGCTATTCATAGCATGTGATGATACCCAGCCCTGTCCAGCAGCTCACAGCATGTGATGATACCCAGCCCTGTCCAGCAGCTCTCAGCATGTGATGATAGTCAGCCCTGTCCACCAGCTCACAGCATGTGATGATAGTCAACCCTGTCCAGCAGCTCACAGCATGTGATGATAGTCAACCCTGCCCAACAGCTAGCAGCATGTGGTGATGCTCAGCCCTGTCCAGCAGCTTACAGCATGTGATGATGCTCAGCCCTGTCCAGCAGCTCACAGCATGTGATGATAGTCAGCCCTGTCTAGCAGCTCACAGCATGTGATGATGCTCAGCCCTGTCTAGCAGCTCACAGCATGTGATGATGCTCAGCCCTGTCTAGCAGCTCACAGCATGTGATGATGCTCAGCCCTGTCTAGCAGCTCACAGCATGTGATGATAGTCAGCCCTGTCCAGCAGCTCACAGCATGTGATGATAGTCAGCCCTGTCTAGCAGCTCACAGCATGTGATGATAGTCAGCCCTGTCCAGCAGCTCACAGCATGTGATGATAGTCAGCCCTGTTCAGCAGCTCACAGCCTGTGAGTTCTGGCCTCGACCAGCTTCCTCCATGTGGTATAAAGAGAAACCATCATTTTGTTATGAATCACTCAGAGGTAAAAAAGCCTTTTGGTCTAAACCAACCCTTTACACCAATTCATATTTTCTAATAAGGTGATTTGCTGCAAAAGACTCGCCGATACGCATAAATGGTAGGGGGAGGTGAAGTGTTCCATATCCTTCAATGTCATTCAAACCTGTCTGGAATTTTGGTATCGGACAACAAGTGTCAAACGTCAATAAGCACTTTTACCAGTTGACTTCCAAAGTTACAATTAGACACAAAGTGCGCTATTAATTAGACCAGTACTGCAAAAATAACTATTAAAAAGGAAAAGAAAAAATCTTTTCACCTGCTGTTCATTACAATTTGTCATGAAATTACATCAATCAGTTCTTTTTTTATCGGCTTGTTCTAGAAAAAAATCAGAGTCCATATTCAGCAGCGCTTAAAATCTCTTTCCCTGCGGCGTGATGGATAGGCTCTATTCTCCGCATGCCACACGATACAATGTCTTTTAAATTAGCGGTTTTTTTTTTTCCCTCCTGCGTTATTCTGAATTGCCGTTCAAGAGTCGGAGAAAATGAACATTATGTTCCATTTTATCTGTCTTTATGGTACAGCAGCCTTTGCGCTGAGATAATGCCAGCGGAAAATGATTTCACAATAGCACTTTAGAAAAGTTTGATTACTTCCCGAGTTTGATAATTAAAAGGAAATCGTTATTGAATGAGTAATAATACTGTGGCTTTGAGGTGAAGCTGCACGGCTATGCATATGACTCATTATTCTTGGTTAATTAATCAATCAATGGAACAATCACATGGCCATTTATGCCATTAAAGGGATGGTTTGCAACAGGGCAGGAATCGTGCGTGCCAATGTTTTCTATAAAGGAAGACTCAGCGAGAAATTGCTCTAACCTATATGATTCCTACACAAGCCATGACCGCTGGATTTGTCCATTTCATTTCCCATTGAAGCCAAATAAATACACGGACTGCGTGACATGGATATGAAATGGCCACAGTAGTTCTTTATTTAACCAATGAAACAAATAAAAATATAATAAATAACCAAAACAAAATAAACAATATCCATAGAATAACGTGACAACTGTTGAATTCTATGAGAGGGTCTTTGGTGGCTCAAGAATGGATCCAAACTGATCATTTTCTGCCTTCCAAAGGGACCAAGCCTTGACAAAGACTACCCATACTTGAAGGGGAAACACCATACCAAGTAAAAAAGAAAAAACACCATACCACCAGACAGTGATGTTGACCATAATCCAACCCTATCCTCAGCCGCACCCCACTGGCCTAAGAACAGTTCCAAAATGACCATTTTTTGTCTTCCCAAACGACCAAGCCTTGATAAAAAAAACCCAGACCTATAGGGAAAGTACCATACCATACCATAGTACCATATGGTGTTGATCAAGATCCAAATCTATCCTCAGCACCAACCCACTGAATCAAGAACAGCTCCAAATTGACCATTTTCTGCCTTCCCAAGGGACCAAGCCTTAGTAAAGACCACCCATACCTAAAGGGAATGTGCCATACCACCAGATGATGGTGTTGACCATGATCCAACCCTATCCCCAACTGGCTTAAGAACAGCTTAAAATTGACCATTGTCTGCCGTCCCAAGGGACCAAGCCTTGCTAAAGAAAACCCATACCTAAAGAGGAAGTACCATACCACCAGATAGTTGTGTTAACCATGATCCAAACCTATCTCCAGCTGCACCCCAATGGCTCAGAAACAGTTACAAATTGACCAGTTTCTGCCTTCCCAAGGAACAAAGCCTTGGTAAAGAAAACACATACTGTACCTAAAGGGGAAGCACTAAACCACCAGTTGGTGGTGTTGTCCGTGATTCAACCCTATCCCAGGGGAGGACTGGGCAATAGGGGATCATGGGGCCCCTGTGTTCATGACCACACTCAAAGCACACCCAAAAAAGTCTATAAAAAGGTACCAGGGGCATTTCATGGGGCCCCCTACTGCTCCTGGGCCCTCGGGCAGCGCCCAAGTGCTCTAATGGTCAGTCCGCCCCTGCCCTATCCTCAGCCACACCTTACTGGCTTAAGAACAGCTCTAAAGTTATCATTTTCTGCCTCCCTAAGGGACTAAGCCTTGGTAAAGACAACCCATACCTAAAGGGGAAGTACCATACCACCAGATGGTGGTGTTGACCAGGATCCAACCCTATCCTCAGCCTCACCCCATTGGCCCAAGAACAGCTCTAAATTTACCATTTTATGCCTTCCCAAGGAACCGATCCTTGGTAAAGACAACCCACACCTAAAGGGGACATGCCATACCACCAGATGGTGGTGTTGAACGTGATTCAACCCTATCCTCAGCCACACCCCACTGGTTTGAGAACAGCTCTAAATTTACCATTTTCTGCCTTCCTAAGGGACTAAGCCTTGGTAAAGACAACCCATACCTAAAGGGGAAGTGCCATACTACCAGATGGTGGTGTTGACCAGGATCCAACCCTATCATCAGCCGCACCCCATTGGCTCAAGAACAGATCCAACTGACCAAGCCTCAGTAAAGAAAACCCATACCTAAAGGGGAAGTACCATACCACCATCTGGTAGTGCTGACCATGATGCAACCCTATCACCAGATAAAACAAAACACTTGATGGTATAGTGAAAAGTATACCTTATGGCACCGCTCCAAGCTATGGATGGAAGAAAAAGGGGTCACCCCACCAGCAAGTGAGAAGAGGGGAGCATGAGTCTGAGCTATTCCAGTGTCAGTCAATACAAGTGAAGGGATGGATGCTCCTCAAGCGACCCCAGGAGTCCAATGTTGAGAAATGGCCTCAGCCGCCATTCTGGCCACGCCCTCTGATGCTCTTCGGCCACACTCTGTGACCAAGCCCCGGTGGGCAGGGCAAAAATGCATCAGCGGGCATGGGCAGAATGGTGGCTGAGGCCATTTCTTAACATTGGACTCCTGGGGTCAGTTGAGCAGCGCCCATCTCTTCACTTGCATTGACTTTTAATGGTATATCCAAGGCTAGGTTTAGATGTGCGACTAAATTGCTACACCCCTGGAAATCAATTTGCAGTCAGATTGCTTTTCAGAGGTGTTTGATAGGTGGTGAGGAGGAAATATGAGACCTCCTCATCACCTATTTTGACCCCATAAGTGTCCACAAGCGTGAAGCAACCAGGGTGTGAGGCATAAGCAGCACGTTCCGATTTGCATGAATGGTCATGGGCTGCCCGCCATACACAATGGGGGAAAGGTGTTTGCTGTGGGCACAAAGTTAAGTAAGGTGACCATAGTATGTGAACGGCCACAACTGCTGCCTTTGCAGCTTAAGGGGGAGTGTTTGGGGGTGCTAAACACAGGGCTCAACCCAGGGGCGGACTGACCATTTGGAAACTCGGGCACTGCCTGAGGGCCTGGGGTCAGTAGGGGGCCCCATGAGATGCCCCTGGTACCTTTTTCATAGGCTTTTTTGAGTTTGGGCAAGGACACAGGGGCCCCATGATCTCCTATTGCCCAGGGGCCCCATGAGTTGTCAGTCCGCCCCTGGCTCAACCATTTGTTTTCAATGACCGCCCCCCCAACTGCAAGTCTAATTGACTCCATACAGACCAGAGGAGAGCCAATAAGAGAATGTCATTATCAGGGTTTATATCCCCTGTAAGCAAATGCCACCAGAATGACCTATCTCAGCATCTACAGAAGAGAAGCAAGTAAGATTCTGCAACCGGCATTTGACAAGATCTGCGCAATGCATACGAGAACGGAATCTGTTTTTTTTTTTCACACCTGAAATAAACTGAAAAAACAGTTTTCCGATGTAAAAGGCGCTCTTACTTAATTACTGTAAGCAGCTCATCAAACGGTCACAGGTAAGCGCGAGCATTTGGCAAATGAAATGTAAATGAATGAATAACATGAAGAAAAAAAGAAATAAAAGTAACTGAAGAAAATAGAAGTACTGTCTTCACATATGTACCCTGAGCTTCTCATCAAAGGGCCAGGAGGAGGCATGAGAAAGCTTCTCGCAAATTAAATGTAAATAAATAAATAATAATAATTATATATATATATATATGTGCAGAAGCTCCCGTCTATGTCATTCTGCCTGACTATCGCTGCTAGCAAATTAAAGGCAAATAAATATACAATAATTAAAATAATAGTAATTATATATATATACTGTATTTGTTTGTATGTATATGTATATATATGTCACAGGACCTCCTACTCTCTAGCTCCCTGGTCTCCTCCTCCCACGCCCGATTGCAGGACTTCTCCAGGACTTCCCCCATCCTCTGGAACTCCCTACCCCAATCCATCAGACTGTCACCTACCCTCCTCACCTTTAGGTGCACCCTGAAAACCCATCTCTTCAGGGAAGCCTACCCCACCCTCACCTAACAACTGATCTCCTCCACTTCTCCCACCACTCCATCCCCCACAGCCACTTCCTCCTGTACCACTATCCCCTCCCTCCTAGATTGTAATCTCGAAAGAGCAGGGCCCTCAAACCCCTCATGTATTGTATTGTTACCGTCTTGTCTCATGTCCTGTCCCCCTCGCTACTGTACAGCGCTGAGCAAACCCTTTGGCGCTATATAAATACTGTATAATAATAATATATATATATATATATATATATATATATAGTGCAGAAGCTCTTGTCAAGGTCATTCTGCCTGTGACTATCGCTTCTCGCAAATCAAATGAAAATAAATGAATAAATAATAATAATAAACAAAACTATATATATATATACACTGTATATGTTTGTATATACACACACATATATATTATATATATATATTTATATATAAAGTGCAGAAGCTCCCGTCAAGGTCGCTCTGCCTGTGACTATCGCTTCTCGCAAATTAAATGTAAATAAATAAATAAACAATAACACTTTCAAGAATAATTGTGTGTGTATATATATATATATACTATATATATATTTATATAAATGTGCAGAAGCTCCCGTCTATATCATTCTGCCTGTGACTATATCTTCTCGCAAATGAAATGTAAATAAATAAATAATAATAAAAATTATTTATATATATATACTGTATATGTTTGTATATACACGCACATATATATATTATAAATATATATAAAGGAAAGTGCAGAAGCTCCCGTCAAGGTTGTTCTGCCTGTGACTATCTCGTACTGACGCATCGCGGTGAATCCTTGCGGTGAAACGCGGCACATTCAGTAGCCAAGCTCATCCCTCGGATACATTCACTTGCACTCGGTGGTAAGTTAGCAGTGACACCCGTATGCAGGGAAGGATGAGCTGATGTACGGTTTTCCCTCTCGGGATTTGTTGGTCGGGATTTGTTGGCCGCGGTTTTCGCACGCGTACAATAAACACATCCAGCTTTCTTTCCGTAAAGATTGCAGAAGTGTGAAGTGGCCTTATCAGACCGCTAAAACGAATGCCAACATCTCGGCTCCAAGCAGGATTTCCCGCTCTTGGCGCCTCTTCGTGTGTTTTCGCTAGTCTACTAACCGCACCGTCACAGCTAACAACAGAGGGATCTGTCACCGTGTAGGTATCACGTCTCCCCATACTTTGGGTGTTGTCTCAGCAACTTTGGAATTTAAAGGGAAACAAAACTCTTTTTAGGGGGTTTGGCTACAGATGGTCAGAACATGAGAAGATTCAATTACTTAGATTAGCCTGGAGGTCTCCAAACTGGCCTTTTGCTTGCCTTTACTCAACTCTTGGGCATTGTTCCTCCCACTGGTTAAAGCACTATTCTTTCCACTGACACCAACGATGGAGCATAGATCTTCCCACTGACACCAACAATGGGGCACTTTTACTCCCACTGATACCAATAATGGAGCAAGGTTCCGTTCACTGACACCACTGATGGGGCACTATTCCTCCCACTGATACCAATGATGGGGCACTATTCCTCCCACTGATACCAATGATGGGGCACTATTCCAGCCACTGATACCAATGATGGGTCACTATTCCTTCCACTAACACCAATGATGGGGCACTATTCCTCCCACTGATACCAATGATGGGGCACTATTCCTTCCACTGCAACCAATGATGGGACACTATTCCAGCCACTGATACCAATGATGGGTCACTATTGCTTCCACTGAAACCAATGATGGGGCACTATTCCTTCCACTGATACCAATGATGGGGCACTATTCCTCCCACTGAAACCCATGATGGGGCGCTATTCCTTCCACTGACACCAATGATGGGGCACTATTCCTCCCACTGACACCAATGATGGGGCACTATTCTTTCCACTGACACCAATGATGGGGCACTATTCCTCCCACTGACACCAATGATGGGGCACTATTCTTTCCACTGACACCAATGATGGGGCACTATTCCTTCCACTGACGCCAATGATGGGGCACTATTCCCCCCCACTGACACCAATGATGAGGCACTATTCCTCCCACTGACACCAAGATGAGGCACTATTCCTCCCACTGATACCAGTGATGGGGCACTATTCCTCCCACTGACACCAAGATGAGGCACTATTCCTCCCACTGATACCAATGATGGGATACTATTCCTCCCACTGACACCAGTGATGGGGCACTATTCCTCCCACTGATACCAATGATGGGACACTATTCCTCCCACTGACACCAGTGATGGGGCACTATTCCTCCCACTGATACCAATGATGGGACACTATTCCTCCCACCGACGCCAATGATGGGGCACTATTCCTCCCACTGACGCCAATGATGGGGCACTATTCCTCCCACCGACGCCAATGATGGGGCACTATTCCTCCCACCGACGCCAATGATGGGGCACTATTCCTCCCGCTGACACCAATGATGGGGCACTATTCCTCCCACTGATACTAGTGATGGGGCACTATTCCTCCCACCGACGCCAATGATGGGGCACTATTCCTCCCACCGACGCCAATGATGGGGCACTATTCCTCCCACTGATACTAGTGATGGGGCACTATTCCTCCTACTGACACCAATGATGGGACACTATTCCTCCCACTGACACCAATGATGGGGCGCTATTCCTCCCACTGACACCAATGATGGGGCGCTATTCCTCCCACTGACACCAATGATGGGGCGCTATTCCTCCCACTGACACCGATGATGGGGCGCTATTCTTCCCACTGACACCAATGATGGGGCTCTATTCCTCCCACTGACACCAGTGATGGGGCACTATTCCTCCCACTGACACCAATGATGGGGCACTATTCCTCCCACTGACACCAATGATGGTGCACTATTCCTCTCACTGATACCAATGATGGGTGTTATTCCTTCTCATACTGACCAGAGAAGCTATCTAATTTTCTTACTCCCACTAACCATCAAGCCTGAGACATTGTCTACACCCGGTGGCCAAAGACCAACCCTCTTAAAGTCTGAAGGACAGTTAACTGGTCACTTGTTTAGAAAGTTTGGAGACCCCTGGATTGGTTTAAAGAAAATCTAGTAAGCTTGGACAAAATCTTTAGAAGCTTCCAAATTATGCAATCATCTACAGGAGATGACCAGAGGCTGCAGTCATGCTACAGAAATTATCAGAGACTGCAGACATAGTACAGGAGATGGTCAGAGACTGCAGATATACTACAGGAGATGGTCAGAGACTTCAGACATCTTGAGATGGTCAGAGACTGCAGACATAGTACAAGAGATGGTCAGAGACTGCAGACATGTACAGAAGATGGTCAGAGACTGCTAACATACTACAGGAGATGGTCAGAGACTGCAGACATCTACAGGTGAAGATCAGAGAGTGCAGACATCTACAGGTGAAGATCAGAGACTGCAGACATACTACAGGAGATGGCCAGAGACTTCAGACATCTACAGAAGATTGTTAGAGACTGCTGACATACACAGGAGGTGGTCAGAGGCAGCAAACATCTACAGAAGATGGTCAGAGGGTTCATAAGATCTAAAGGAGATGGTCAGAGACTGCAAATATACTGCAGGAGAAGGTTAGAGACTGCAGACATACTACAATAGATTGTTTAGAGACTGCAGACATCTACAGGTGAAGGTCAGAGACTGCAGACATACTACAGGAGATGGTCAGAGACTGCAAACATCTACAGAAGATTGTCAGAATATTCATAAAATCTAAAGGAGATGTTCAGAGACTGCAGACATAGTGCAGGAGATGGTCAGAGACTGCAGACATCTACAAGTGAAGGTCAGAGACTGCAGACATAGTACAGGAGATGATCAGACACTGCAGACACACTACATGAGAAGGAAAGTGACTGCGGACATAGCACAGGAGATGGTCAGAGACTTTAGACATCTTGAGGAGATGATCAGAGACTGCAGATATACTACAGGAGATGGTCAGAGACTAGAGACATACTACAGGAGATGGTCAGAGACTGTAGACATCTACAAGAGATGGTCAGAGACTGCAGACATACTATATGAGTTGGAGACTAGGAACATGCTTCAGCAGACAGTCATACCCTAGGAACATGTTACATGAAACGCAAGACATCACGGCTATTACAGCCCCTGAACAAATCAATGCTTCCATAGAAGTGCTTCCTACAACCCCATTAAAATTTTCTATTTCTCTGAGAAAGATCCATTAAAAAACATCAAAGAAAAAAAATTAAAAAAAGAGAAAAAGAATTGAAAGCACAGAAAAAGTAATAACGTGTGAAAGAAATAATCCATTTAAACTACTAGTAGTCATTCTAAAGAATATCTTTCCTTCACAGGCTTGAGCAAGCAAAATGCCAAAAATTCAGCCTTCGGGGGCCCCCCAAGGGTCACATAGAACATGCCAAAGGGCTCCATGTGGCCCCCAGGATGCAGGTTGGGTACCAGAGGTTTGAGTTTTTAAAGTTCTTGTGTAGAAGTTGTACACTTTCAGTTGCAAATTTGCATGACTGTTGGACATGCAGAATATCGAGGCTAATACTTACCCCCCTAGTCCATAAAACCACCACCACCCTTCTACCCCCCCACCTAAATAAACACGCGACTCTCTTTTTGGCGTAAAGCCGGCCATAGCAGCCATTTATTTAACATAACTCTAACATAACACTTCTTACAGTACACTCAAATAATAACTGACAGTAATGATCCCAACTGGGTCCAAGGTCTTCGAAGACACCGTTACTCACATCCAAAACTTGGCTGTATCTGACACCCAATGAAAAGGCCCCCAGCCGCTACTACACCGCCTCGGGGACAATACTACAGTTACGTAGTCCCAGATACAGCCAATGAACTCCCACCTTACCAACGTGACCTTATAATTGGGAAGGAACACCCATACCTACGATGGGCCCAACCCATAATCCACCAAATTATCACTCCAACACCACCTTCAAAGACCCATCGACCCCTGCTGGCTGCCATGACAAAACAAAACAGACAAACACCTCGGGACACAAATGCCATTCCGGACGAGAAACAAACTCAACAAACCCACACAAAACAAACAACAGGACAAACACAAAGAACGAACCAGAACCCAAACAGCAAAACAAAACACAAAAAAAATCAAGGGAGGGAGGGCGGGAGAAACCCCCCCCCCCCTTGCTGCCACAAGCTCCGACCAGGGGCGGACTGACCATATGGAAACTCGGGCACTGCCTGAGGGCTCGGGGTCAGTAGGGGGCCCCATGAGATGCCCCTGGTACCTTTTTCATAGGCTTTTTTGAGTTTGGGCAAGGACACAGGGGCCCCATGATCCCCTATTTCCTGGTGGCCCCATGAGTTGTCAGTCCGGCCCTGGCTCCGACTGACCTCCGACAAGACCCATCCCACCTCCTAACCCTCAAGGTTGCGTACTCCAATCAGGTGAGTAACCACCCCCTTCCTGCATATACTCCCACCCAAATACACGCTCCGCCTCGTCTGCACGCCCCGGTCATGCTGGCCCTCCCTTTTAGCTTTGCTCAGTCCAGGCCCTGACTGAACATAAATCTGTATGAACAGGTTGCTATGTTCACCTCCAATGTATACAGTTTCATAAAACAGCAACTTGAATGTAGATCCTGTTAAATCTCAACACTGGCCTGGCAGGAGCAAGAATGGAAATCCAATTTGTTTTACTTTTACCACGCTGCTGGAATAACTCACAACTTAAAAAGACCCCAAAATGTGAAGATAAGCCCGGCACTCTTTTTTTTATTTTTTTTCCTTCCCCGAATGCAAGAAGAAATCTTATTTTCATTAAAATAAGGAAGTGCCTGGCAGTTTGATTAGGATGTAATTTACTTTGATATGCAAATTACATTGCAATTAGTAGTGAATTTCTGAAGAGGTGGCTGCAGTGTGCCAGACAAGCTGTAATAAATTCAGGACTGGAAGTTCAAGTGGCTTTCTCCAAACAAGATATCTCCAGGGAAGGGAGGGGAGAGGCTGGTGCGCTTCGTGAGAGATGAGCCAAATTCACCTGCTTAAAATTCCGCCCATGCTTCTGTTTGTGTTAGCGACACTTCACCCCAGAGGAAAACCATGATAGGTGATCTCTGTGCTCAAACACTCAACGTAGTTATAAAATTTCATTTACAAACACATCGCGCTTTTTACTGTTTTAACCACTTAACGCTACGGTGGAATTTTAAAGATATGCTGCAGGGGCTGTTCCTGTTTTTAAATCCCAACTCCAGGTTCATCAGTAACACCCCCTTCTAGGTTTCTACCCCCTTGGAGATTCCCCTACTACCTCCTGATTGTAGGACCCCACGTCCTCGAAGAACTCCCACAGCTACTTCCTACATTTCAAGATCTTTACGTCCTTGAAGAACCTCTACAACTATCCTCCACTTCTAGGTCCTCATCCTCTTGGAGCACCTCCACCACTACCTCCCACTTCCAGGTTCTCATCCTCTTGGAGCACCTCCACCACTATCTCTCACTTCCAGGTTCCCATCCTCTTGGAGCACCTCCACCACTACCTCCCACTTCCAGGTTCTCATCCTCTTGGAGCACCTCCACCACTACCTCCTACTTCCAAGTTCTCATCCTCTTGGAGAACCTCCACCACTACCTCCCTCTTCCAGGTTCTCACCCTCTTGGAGCACCTCCACAACTACCTCCCACTTCCAGGTTCTCATCCTCTTGGAGCACCTCCAGCACTACCTCCCTCTTCCAGGTTCTCACCCTCTTGGAGCACCTCCAGCACTACCTTCCACTTCTAGGTTCTCACCCTCTTGGAGCATCTCCACCACTACCTTCCACTTCCAGGTCCTCACCCTCTTAGAGCATCTCCACCACTACCTTAATTTCCTTGTCCTCACCCTCTTGGAGCACATCCACCACTACCTCCGTCTTCCAGGTTTCCGGTCCTTTGAAGAACCCCTACAAATACCTCCATTTCTAGGTCCTCACCCTCTTGGAGCACCCTCACCTCTACCTCCATCTTCAAGAACTCAACCCCATTGAAAACCCCCCACACCTTCCTCCATTTCTAGATCCTCACCCTCTTGGAGCACCTCCACCACTACCTCCTACTTCTAGATCCTCACCCTCTTGAAGCACTTCCACCACTACCTCCCACTTCCAGGTCCTCATCTTCTTGGAGCACCTGCACCACTACCTCCCACTTCCAGGTCCTCACCCTCTTGGAGCATCTCCACCACTACCTCCCACTTCCAGGTCCTCACTCTCTTGGAGCACCACCACCACTACCTCTGTCTTCCAGGTCTCCGGTCCTTTAAAGAACTCCTACAAATACCTCCATTTCTAGGTCCTCACCCTCTTGGAACACCCTCACCTCTACCTCTGTCTTCAAGGTCTTTACCCCATTGAAATATCTCCACACTTACCTCAATTTCTAGATCCACACCCCCATGGAGCTCCACCACCACTATCTTCCACTTCCAAGTCTTCATCCTTTGCGAGCACCACCAAAACAACCTCCGTCTTCCAGGTCTCTGGTCATTTGAAGAACCCCTATAAATACATCCATTTCTAGGTCCTCACCCTCTTGGAGCACCTCCACCACTACTTCCCACTTCCAGGTCTTCATCCTCTTGGAGCACCACCACCACTACTTCTGTCTTCCAGGTCTCCGGTCCTTTAAAGAACCACAACAAACACCTCCACTTCTAGGTCCTCACCCTCTTGGAGCACCCTCAACTCTACCTCTTGCAGGTCTCCACCGCATTGAAAAACCCCCACACCTACCTCTATTTCTAGGTCCTTACCCTCTTGGAGCACCCCCTATCCTTCTCTTTTGAAGGTCCCTCACTCTTTTTAAATGTTCCCACTACGTAACTTTTCCATGTTCTCATCCTCTTTAAGCATACCCCACCACTACTTCCTACCTTCTAGGTCCCCACCCCATTGGAGCACACCCCTACTACCTTCCACTTCCAGAACTCTAGCCCCTTGGAGAGCCTCCTACTACATTCCCCTTCTAGGTATCCACCCTCTTAGAGCACCCCCACCACTAACTCACACTTCTAGGTTCCCATCTCTTTGGATCAACCCCCAGTACCTTCCCTTTCCATGTCCCAATGCCTTTGAAGCATCCCCTACCACCTCTCTTTCTAGGTCCTAACAGAGCACCCCTATTACTCCCCTCTTCAAAGTCCCAGCAACCTTTCAGCACCCCCTCCCCCCCTTCCTCCTTCTTGTGATCTATATACAGGAATCAGGACCTCCTTCCTCCTGCTGGTGACCCCTCTTGTGATATAAAAGTCTATATAGAGGAATCAGGACCTTCTTGCTCCTGCTGGTTATTACTCTAGTGATATAAAGATCTATTTAGAGGAATCAGATCCTCCTTCCATCTGCCGGTGACCCCTCTAGCGATACAAAGATTTACATAGAGGAGTCAGGACCTCCTTCCTTCTGCCGGTGACCCTTCTAGTGATATAAAGATCTATATGGAGGAATCAGGACCTCCTTCTTCCTGCTGGTGGCTCCTCTAGTGATATAAAGATCTATATAGAGGAATCAGGACCTCCTTCTTCCTGCTTGTGACCCCTCTAGTGATATAAAGATGTATATAGAGGAATCAGGACCTCCTTCCTCCTGCCGGTGACCCCTCTAGTGATATAAAGATCTATATAGAGGAATCAGGACCTCCTTCTTCCTGCCGGTGACCCTTCTAGTGATATAAAGATCTATATAGAGGAATCAGGACCTCCTTCCTCCTGCCGATGACCCCTCTAGTGATATAAAGATCTATATAGAGGAATCAGGACCTCCTTCCTTTTGCTGTTGACCCCTCTAGTGATATAAAGATCTATATAGAGGAATCAGGACCTCCTTCCTTTTGCTGTTGACCCCTCTAGTGATATAAAGATCTATATAGAGGAGTCAGGACCTCTTTCTTCCTGCCGGTGACCTCTCTGGTGATATAAAGATCTGTATAGAGGAATCGGGACCTCCTTCCTCTTGCTGGTGACCCCTCTAGTGATATAAACAGATATATAGAGGAAGCAGGACATACTTCCTCCTGCTTCCTCCAGCTTTACCTCTAGTCTTGCACAGGTGTGCCGGCTTTTCTCCGGGACTGAAATGGCTTACTCTGATTTCAATGCACACTGTGAGCTTCTCACAATGTGCATTAGAAGCTGCAAAAAGTCAGATAGAGCTCCGCCTCATTTCATGGGTAGTGAACATCGAGTATCATCTAGCACGTTCATCCCCAGCCTTACAGTCCCTGGCCCATCCCCTTCATTCTTTGTATCTCAACTCTTTCAATCACAGAGGTCATCATTACATGTGGGCATTACCTAGGGCAGTCTGCCTAGGAATATTGACTCCTCAGAATGACATCCTCCAATTCTCCCATCATTTTGATATTTGCATAACTCCTCCCAGGAGGAATGCTAAGGCAGGGTGCTGGGAAGTTTCCAGGAAACTATCTAGAACCCCTTCCAACCACTTCTGCCAGCTATGATCTGCCTACATTGCATAAAGAAGCACATAGACCCAGTAATTATAGGTCCTAATGAATGTCATGAAAATTAAAAGGTTTTATGTAACAATGTCATTAGCTGATGATTGGAGGGCGGGGCGGGGCGGGGCTAAAGGAACCATGTAAAGCAAAATACAAGTAGATTAAACTTTGGATTTAAACTGTCATTCCATGATCAGCTTATTAAGTCAGCAACGTTGGCACCCCATATTTTAAACATCAGTCAGCACTTCATAAATACAAAACAGCTTTTTGAAATCAACACTTCAGGTTTTTTTGTTAACATCCTGCACCGGGAGGTGTAATTACAGTCGTTTTGTTACACCGATGAGCAAACACACTTTCTTTTTACAGCATTTATCCGCACATCCATCCAGCAACACAATATGTCACCGAGGAAATAGGCTCACAGCTGGAGACTTTGGAATGAGCTGCAATGCTCAACAGTTTTGTCCGTTAAAAGATGCAGCGACCTCTCGTGTTTCAGGTCACCGAGATACGTTTTATGCCACCGTATCACATTGCAGTCCATTTTGGTACAGACAGTGGGTGGGAGAATGGCACGGAGCTGTGTGGAATGATTGAAACTTCTACTGAACATTCTAAAGCCTGTAGAGACTTTGAATACCCGATCCTGTACAACAGCTGACAATACCGTATACCATAGCCAGCAGATGAGCACTTGTGCTGAATGGAGAACATTCCGATGCACATTATTTGTAGGGTGCACAAAGCACGAGATGTATTTTTAGCTACAGTACGGTGAAAAGAGAAAGAGCTAAAGAGTTGCCACTTGAACGTGTTTCGATTTTGAAAAATAATTTGAGGAATATTGTTAAACTTCACCCAATATGCTTTGAGCTAGAACTACAAATAATTTCCCTTTGGGATCAATAGTTTTCTGAACCAAATCTGAAAAAAAAATGTTGTTTTAAAGATTTGGTAAGTTTCTATTTTCCACTGCCTCTCTTTTCTGCAGGGAACGGCAATGGGTGCTTCAGTGATGCCAAATTATGCCACCTCTATAGTAATTATTATTATTATTATACAGGATTTATGGCGCCAACAGTTTGTTCAGCGCTTTACAATAAAACGGGAGATAATACAGCAACAATGCAGTTCAATACAAGAGGGTTAGAAGGGCCCTGCTCCTCGGAACGTACAATCTAATGATTGAGAAAAAGGAGCTGTCCCATCTGAAACTTTAAGTAGAACTTTTTTTTTTTTAATTTTGGGCAGAATAGAAAGGGAGTGCTATACTATATAGGCAAAGATTGTGCGGGTAGAGCTAAAAGACTGACAAAAACAATTAGAGAGATTGTATGCACACCTAAATACATATATTGCTGTGCTATATTGAGTGACAACTAAAAGCATAATATTCAAAGTGCATATACTAAAAGAAAAGTTGAGTGAAAACTAAAAATGAAATTAAAAGTTTCAATGATGTTGGAAATCAAAGTCCCAATAGTGTTCCGTATCAAAATCAATATGGTGACAGAACTCTTGCTCTTCCGCAACCTTCCAGCACCAGTGTGCACCACCATTATAGGTTTAAAGGACTTTAACTGGAACAATAGGACACTTTTGTTAAAGAGTCAAGAGAGCATGTGCTTTAATGATTCATCCACAACGGACACATTAACTAATTAACTGGAATTTTTTTTAATGGAAATATAGGCACAGCTCTGTTCTTGCTCCATGCCCGACGATCTGCGGGTGCTGGCGAAGATCCGTTCGCCTGGGACTCGTAGATCTTCTGCTGTGATAGTTCACAGCAGAAGCGATCTGCCGCCGGCACAGGTGCCACCGTACAGCGGTAGTGAAAAACTATGTATATATACTTGATTTTGCACAGCAGAGCCGCCTTGTAGTAGTAAAACTTCTATAGCGTGGAGGTAAAGAGGATAAATATCGGTCCCGAGAGACAAGTTGTTTCCGTTCCTCTTGTCAGACTGCAGGTTTTTTAGTGCTGTCTGGGCCCCTGTTAGGGAGATTCTCCTTCTCTATTTGTCATGTTTACCATTATTGTTAATAGTGGAAGTAAATGAAAAGCCTAACTGTCACCTTTTCTCCAGAACAGGTATAGATTTGATAAGCTGCTATTTTTTGCTGCCTCCTTTCCTGCAGGGAACAGCAATGGGTGCTGCAGTGATGCCAAATAACACCACCTTATAGTAATGACTGAGAACAAGAAGCCGTCCCATCCCAAATCTAAAGTATAACTTTTTATTTTTAGTTTTGGATAGCATGGAGAGGGAGTTGAACACTTTCAGGTTCTTATTGCTGTCTGTGCCACTGTTAGAGAGATTCACCCTCTCTGTTTGTCCTGTTTACCGTTATCATCGAAAGTGGAAGTAAAAGTAAATCCCAATTTTTTTATTTTTTTCCCAGAACAGGAATAGAAGAGACATTTTCCAATGGGGACATTCATTCTGGTGACAATTAGGGAGTTCTCCCACTTTGGAGGGATTTGTTCTCACTTCCTGTTTTAGCTATGGGACAGGAAATGAAGGGAAATCTCCCTAATGGGGCAGAGAAGGGAAATAACCTGACAGGGTATGAGAGGAGAGATTTTCCAATGGGGACATTAATTCTGGTGACAATAAGAATTTCTCTCACTTTGGAGGGATTTGCTCACACTTCCTGCTTTAGCTATGGGACAGGAAGTGAAGGGAAATCTCCCTAATGGGGCAGAGAAGGTAAAGAACCTGACGGGGGTTATAATCTTCTCTACACCATAAGAGCCAAATCACCATGGGATCACACGAGAACATGCACATTCCTTTGCAAATCCGCAAGGTACTGTGTTTGCGTTCTGCAATTGGTGTGCCATTAACAATACATCAGCAACCACATGCAGATCACAAGGACAGCGCATTTTCCTGTGGTGCTGGAAATGCGTTTGGAATGCACCTTTCACACACCGCAATCTGGTGTGAACTGGCTCAATACATCTTAGTGAAAAAGGCTGCTATGTATTCATTCAAATTCAAAAGTCCAAGGTCTTCATAACTTCCCAGAGCAGTAATATTTCCAGAACCATGTTTTATATTTTAATTTATGGAAATGGTTTCGGTTGAACGATGCCCACGGTTAAAATAAACCAGAATTGACCTTTAACCTTTATATAAATGAGGTAATAAAAAAAAAACTCCATAGCATCCCTTTAATTCCTTTATGACTTCATCCAGCACCAACCTCTACAGATACGACCAACAGAGCTCATCATAACAAAATATCAAGAAGTGGTGTACCGGGTCTAATGAGATACCAAGCAGCAATCTCTTTATTAGCGCTTCAATTAATGTCCATTTCACTAAAAAGCCAATTAAAATGGAACCACCACCAACATCATTCATAGATTGGACAATCTTGTCACAACAGATACTTTCCAAACGCACAGGACACATTTTATCAGTAATAGTTTTGTGGATGAACTGCGGTGTGTACACGTGGGATACATGTGTTGTGATGACGTCGCACATTTTTAAAATAATGATGGTAATTACAATTTAATTGGCTGTTTAGTAATGTGAATATTTATTAAAGATATAATAAAGAGAAATGCTCCTCTCCTCTACCCCCCCCTTTCCTATCCTTTCCTTTCCCCTTTCTCCTTTCCTTTTTCCTCTCCTCTCCTCTTTCCTTTCCTTTCCTTTCTTGTTCCTTTCCTTTCCTTATATCATTTTCTTCTCTTTCCTCTTCCTTTCCTCTCTTCTTCCTTTCCTCTCCTCTCCTTTCCTTTCCTTTCTTCTTCCTTTCCTTATATCCTTTTTCTTCTCTTTCCTCTTCATTTCCTCTTCCTTTCCTTTCCCTTTCCTTTCCTTTCTTCTTCTAGGGCAGCACAGTGGCTAACTGGTTAGCACTTTCGCCTGGGCAGTATTCGGGTCATTGGTTTGAATCCCAACCACTGCACCACCTGCCTGGAGTTTGCATGTTCTCCCTATGCCTGCGTGGGTTTTCTCCGGGTACTCCGGTTTCCTCCCACACTCCAAAGACATGCTGGTAGGTTAATTGGATCCTGTCTAAATTGTCCCTAGTATGTGTATGTATGAATGTAAGTTGGGGAGTTTAGATTGTACGCCCCTTGAGGGTTAGGGACTGATGTGAATGTACAATATATATGTAAAGCGCTGCGTAAATTGACTGCGCTATATAAGTACCTGTATTAAATTAAATTCTTCCTTTCCTTTCCTTTCTTCTTCCTTTCCTTTCCTTCTCTTTCCTCTTCCTTTCCTTTCTTTTCCTTTGTTCTTTCTCTCCTTTCCTCTCCTCTTTTCTCCTTTCCTCTCCTCCTTTCCTTTCCTTTCCTTTCCTTCTCTTCTCTTTCCTCTTCCTTTCCTTTCCTTTCCGTTCCTTTCCTTTCTTCTTCCTTTCCTCTTCCTTTCCTTTCCCTTCCTTTCTTCTTCATTTCCTTTCCTTCTCTTTCCTCTGCCTTTCTTCTTCCTCTCCTTTCCTCTCCTCTCCTCTTTCCTTTCCTTTTTCTTTCCTTCCCTTATATCCTCCCCTTTTCTTTCCTTTCCTTCTCTTTCCTCTTCCTTTCCTTTCTTCTTCCTCTCCAGTCCTTTCCTCTCCTCTTTCCTTCCCTTCCCTTATATCTTTTCCTTCTCTTTCCTCTTCCTTTCATCTTCCTCTCTTTCCTCTTCCCTTTCCTTTCCTTTCTTCCTTTCCTTTTCTTTCTTCTTCCTTTTTTCTCCTCTCCTCTCCTTTCCTCTCTTCTTTCTTCTTCCTTTCCTTTCCTCTTCCTTTCCTTTCTTCTTCCTGTGCTTACATGGGTTCTCTCCCACACTCCCCAGATATGCTGGTTAGTAAATTGGTCCTGTTATATGCCACCAATTTATTAAAAAAAATAAAAGTAATGAAAAACTTTGCTTTGCAAATATCTCAACATTGTTGCCGTTCACCAGGCAAATGTAACAACCCCTAACATTCGATCCTAAGAAAATATAGATAAATATCATTCGACCAGCAGGGGACATAATATGAATGAGACTTCTGAACCGTGTGCAATCTATGAGAAATCTTGTGCGAATTTACAGCTACAGACTGAAAGCTGAATTAAACTCCAATATTTTTTTTGTTTTGATAAATGGGCCTCCAGGAGGTTTATGGAATAATGTGCTAGAAAAACGTTCCATCTTTCTCTAGTGACTGCAGCAAAGGAGAGGGGGTGGTGCCTTGTGTTTTTACAATGCAAGGCACTGCTTCCCCCTTTTTTTCCAAACTTTAATGGCACTAAGCTCTGCTGCGGTGAATAAAAACGCAGGGTTGTACAGAGACCTGCGGTGCTGTGAGAAAAGCACCCATGCTGAAGTTTTCCACACTACTCTGCCTCACAAATGACAGCTGAGAGGCATTGCAAACGGGTGCCTTTGTGGAGAGTTGGGCTTTTCTTATGCAGAAAACACAACTCACAAGTGTAAAGTCCCTGTTCACATCTAAGCTAAGATGCTTTTCTTAGCGCTTTTTTTTTGGAGCGACACCATTCACTTGAATGAGCTCCAAAAACCTGCCAAAGTAGCTCCTGTGCCTTTTTTTGAAGCTGACTTTGGCACATTTTTGAATAGATTGTGTTTTGTACGCTTTTTCTTTAGTAAGTCTGGATTTCTATTATCATTGAATGGCAACCAAGTGCGCATTGAGCGGTTTGACTCTTTTTTTAACGAGTTTCGGAATCTTGAGCAGAATCGCACAATTCTGCCCGCAATGAAGGTGTGGACGGGGGCTGAAATAACAAAACAATATTAAGCCCCATTGGTGGGGTGAAATGCATCAGTGGTATGGCCTGGATGGAGCCAAGCTGAAGCCGTCTGGTTGATTTACCTTTGGGGCAGGGTTGGTGTGCGGTGGTATTTCTCCCTTTCCAGTATGTGCTACAGAGATGGTAGATGGGCTCCTTATCCGCCTGCACCCGTGAATAGGAGTCACCAGAGTTGAAGGATGTTTGTCTGGAGCGGCACCTCAAGTTTCTTCAGGTTAAAATATTATTATTTTTATTATTTTATTTGAACTAATTTTGCCTCATTAATCAGCTTGGACACGTTTGAGGCTAGGTGGGTAATTTTACGGCAAAATCAATTTCAGTCAATTCCCTCCACTTATTCCTAAATATGAACTATTCAGCTTATAAACAATTCAATGGTGGCTAATTGGTAAACACAATTTCTAGTCTGTCCCGTCAGACCCAGTGATTCCTCCAGTGGATGCTGCCATTTTGCCTCTCTTGCAGGCCAGGCTGTCAATCACAGCCTACGCGCCAAATACCCCCCCTGACCTTGCCATGACAATCACGTTGGATGACAGACGTGTCAGTAGACCGCTGGATCCAAATGTAGTCAGGATCGGGATTTAAATCCATATTTTAGAGGCAGTTCCACATATTTCTAAATATGAACTTTTCAGCTTATGAACTATTCAGTGGTGGTTAATTGGTGAACAAATATTCTAGTCTGTCCCAGCAGACCCAGTGATTCCTCCAGTGGGTGCCGCCATCTTGCTTCTCTTGCAGGCCAGGCTGTCAATCACAGCCTACGCACCAAAGACCCCCCTGACCTTCCTGTGACAGTCACGTTGGATGACAGACGTGTCGGTAGAGCGCTGGTCCCCAACGTAGTCAGGATCGGGCTTTAAATCTAAATTTTAGAGGCAGCTCTCATTCAGGGTAACCTTGGGGGTCTCCAGGGTAGTCGTAAGGAATGTATAAAGGATGAGAGCACCACAGATCTAATGTGAGTCCAGTAAATCTTTATTGCACATGACAAGAAGTCAGAGGAGAAATCCAACGCGTTTCTCTTCTGACTTCTTGTCATGTGCAATAAAGATTTACTGGACTCACATTAGATCTGTGGTGCTCTCATCCTTTTTTATATTCCTGACAGTCACGTGTCACCGCTCTCTGCAAGGCATGAGTGGAGTCATGGAGGTGACATTCATTTTGTTACAATGTTACCAATTTTCCTTCTTTGACAGAGAAACCCTCAATTTAGATCATTAGGATACTTAAAGATATGAAGTTTGCATAAAAAAAAGAATATATTCAATTTTTTTTTATTTGAAGAATGTGTTTTGGGGGTGCGTACATTTAGAGTGGTTTAGTATGTTTCATTTAATGTTCTTTGTATGTATAATGTTTTTCATTTATTTTTGTGTATTTGTTCTGTAGCACCCTTCCAGTTAGGATGCTGGGTACATTTAGTGTTTGGCTCCTTCTGCAACCAGGGGAGCAATGGTTGTGTTGTCTGGGTCTGTTCAGGGTTTCACAGGTTGGGGGGTCTGATTGCTTCCTTCTGCCTCTAGAAGACGTTTCTGGAGTTTAGGGAAGGAGAATTCAAATGACCAGCCTGAATACTGACCAGGGCCTAGTCAATCCCTGGGGAGGTGTGCTCAGAAGGTGACTGAAATGCTGGTAAAGAGCCTGGAGCCCTGAGGATGTTGTCTTCTATCCTGCTGAGGGAATGGATCTATAAGCTGAGGGAAAGGGGTGCTGCTTGCCCCCCCCCCCCCGGAGCTCTTGGACTGGATGTTGGACAACTCTGTCAGAGGCTGCACCTTTGGATTGATCTTGTTCCAGTGTCCTGTGAGTAGAGACTCTTTACTTGTGCTCAAACCTACTTCATAGTCCCCAGACATGAACCTCTAGACTGTTCCAGTCTACCTTTACTGGTGCTCAAACCTACTTCATGGTCCCCAGTCATGAACCTCTAGACTATTCCAGTCTACCTTTACTGGTGCTCAAACCTACTTCATAGTGCCCAGACATGAACCACTAGACTGTTCCAGTCTACCTTTACTGGTGCTCAAACCTACTTCATGGTCCCCAGTCATAAACCTATAGACTGTTCCAGTCTACCCTTACTTGTGCTCAAGGCTACTCCATGGTCCCCAGTCATGAACCTCTAGACTGTTCCAGTCTACCTTTACTGGTGCTCAAACCTACTTTATGGTCCCCAGTCATGAACCTATAGACTGTTCCAGTCTACCCTTACTTGTGCTCAAGGCTACTCCATGGTCCCCAGCAGTGAACCTGTAGACTGTTCCAGTCTACCTTTACTGGTGCTCAAACCTACTTTATGGTCCCCAGTCATGAACCTATAGACTGTTCCAGTCTACCCTTACTTGTGCTCAAGGCTACTCCAAAGTCCCCAGCAGTGAACCTGTAGACTGTTCCAGACTATCTTTACTGGTGCTCAAACCTACTTTACAGTCTCCAATCATGAACATATAGACTGTTCCGGTTTACCGTTACTGGTGCTCAAATCTACTTCATGGTCTCTAGCCGTGAATCTCTAGACTGTTCCAGTCTATCTTTACTGGCATATGTAGGCGATATGGATGTATAGTGTAGGATCAGCCTTCCAAGGCATGGTGTGAGGATCTGAGAGCCTCCTCTACCAGGGATAGATGGTGTATGTTGTCCCCGCTGTTCCCTGATGTGTCCCCGCTGCTGTCCCCTAAGTGTCCCTGTTTAATCCCCTCCCCATCCTGTTCTCCTCCTATGCTGTGCGTGCCCGGGGTGTGGTTCCCTCTCTGCCCAATGTAGAGCTCTCTTCAGTTGCGGGGGAACATTCAGCGTCTGGTGTCTTGTTCTCCGGAGCTGTTAGATGCCCCCATGCGCTGCAGTAAGCCCATTGCAGCCACCTTGGTTCCCTATCTCATGAGGCTGGCTGGCTGCTCTTTGTCCCGATATAATAAAACTAGGCTGGGCTGGGGATGGAGTGAGTGGAGTCCCGACTGGGGAGCGCTCTAATCCCACAGGGAGCCCCCACATAGCCAGGGTTCAATCAAACACTGGAAATACAGGCTGAGGGAAAGGACAAGGTGGAGCTGTTTGTTGGGGAGGAGAGGGGGCAAAACACGGGGTGAGCGGGGAGAGGAACGGGCACTGGAGGAATGCCAGAAGAACAGGGCCGATACAATGTGAAGGTGCATTATACCACCTCCCCCCATGCTGGTGCCCCATGGTGGCTGCTTAAGCATCCTTTTTTTGGTGCCGGTCCATTCCAGAATTAAATCGGTCCGCACTACCGCCATTGCTCTAAAATCTTTGTTTTATGGAACATGACTAAGGCTTGTTAAGTCGAAACGCGTCAACCTTTGTACCTGTGATGTTTTTACTGTGGTCGATTTAATAAAGGTTTCTTCACAGTGAGAGCTGTGAGAATGTGGAATAGACTCCCTCCAGAGTTGGTTGTGGCCAGCTCAGTGGATTGCTGTAGGAAAGTTCTGGATTCTTTCTTGGATACACAGAATATAACTGGATATAACATTTATAGGGGAAGGTGGATCCAGGGAATATCCGATTTTTTCCCCTGCAGGTGCAAATTGGATCGTGCTTTGCTGTAATTTTTTTTGCCTTCCTCTGGATCAACTGTGGGTGTAGGATTATAACTTTTTTTTTTTTCCTATGGTTGAACTGGATGGACTTTTGCCTTTTTTCAGCCAGACTAACTAAGTAACTGTGTTATAATACGAATATTCTAGAGAAATGGCGTTATTGCGGATTGATTTCCTTTCATACTGGAATGGATAAGCACCCATGGGTCACGCACCTGCCTAGGTCCTGGGATGAGCATTGGATGGCTATAGGGGCGGACTGACAACTCATGGGGCCCCTGGGCAATAGGGGATCATGGGGCCCCTGTGTCCTTGCCCACACTCAAAGCACAACCAAAAAAAGCCTATAAAAAGGTACCAGGGGCATTTCATGGGGCCCCCTACTGACCCCAGGCCCTCGGGCGGTGGTCAGTCCTCCCCTGGATGGCTAGTAGCACCTTCTTTCCTTTTTTTTCTTTTGCTGGTGCCGGCCCTGCCTATGGGTCCTAAGTAGAGATGAGCGAATCGAACTTGGCGAAGTGGAATTCGTTTAGAATATTAGGAAAAATTTGATTCGCATCGAATCCGAATTTTAGCAAACTTCGGATACACGAATCGAATTTTCACCGATCAGCCGGCAAAAGTGTCACTGCAGAGAGCTCCGCTATTTCTGACAGTTCTCTGACAGTTCATTTACAGCGGTTGAAACATTGTATCTATTTGTTTCCATTTAGGATACAGATGTTTTTATTCGGAAATAAATAGATACAATGTTTCAACCGCTGTAAATGAACTGTCAGAACTGTCAGAGAACTGTCAGAAATAGCAGAGCTCTCTGCAGATACACTTTTTGCTGTACTGGAATTCTTCTTCTTTTCATTCTTCTTCTTCTTTTCATTCTTCTTCTTCTTCTTTTCATTCTTCTTTTCATTCTTCTTCTTCTTCTTTTCATTCTTCTTCTTTTCATTCTTCTTTTCATTCTTCTTCTTCTTTTCATTCTTCTTCTTTTCATTCTTCTTTTCATTCTTCTTCTTCTTTTCATTCTTCTTCTTCTTCTCATTCTTCTTTTCATTCTTCTTCTTCTTCTTTTCATTCTTCTTCTTCTTCTTTTCATTCTTCTTTTCATTCTTCTTCTTTTCATTCTTCTTCTTCTTCTTTTCATTCTTCTTCTTTTCATTCTTCTTCTTCTTCTTTTCATTCTTCTTCTTCTTCTTTTCATTCTCCTTTTCATTCTTCTTCTTCTTCTTTTCATTCTTCTTCTCCTTATTTTCATTCTTCTTTTCATTCTTCTTCTTCTTCTTTTCATTCTTCTTCTTCTTCTTTTCATTCTTCTTTTCATTCTTCTCATTCTTCTTTTCATTCTTCTTTTCATTCTTCTTCTCATTCTTCTTTTCATTCTTTTTCTTCTTCTTTTCATTCTTCTTCTTCTTCTTCTTTTCATTCTTCTTCTTCTTCTTTTCATTCTTCTTCTTCTTCTTTTCATTCTTCTTCTTCTTTTCATTCTTCTTTTCATTCTTCTTCTTCTTCTTTTCATTCTTCTTCTTTTCATTCTTCTTCTTCTTTTCATTCTTCTTCTTCTTCTTTTCATTCTTCTTTTCATTCTTCTTCTTCTTCTTTTCATTCTTCTTCTTCTTCTTCTTCTTTTCATTCTTCTTTTCATTCTTCTTCTTCTTCTTTTCATTCTTCTTTTCATTCTTCTCATTCTTCTTTTCATTCTTCTCATTCTTCTTTTCATTCTTCTTTTCATTCTTCTTCTCATTCTTCTTTTCATTCTTCTTCTTCTTCTTTTCATTCTTCTCATTCTTCTTTTCATTCTTCTTCTCATTCTTCTTCTTCTTCTTTTCATTCTTCTTTTCATTCTTCTTCTCCTTCTTCTTTTCATTCTTCTTCTTCTTCTTTTCATTCTTCTTCTTCTTCTTTTCATTCTTCTTCTTCTTCTTTTCATTCTTCTTTTCATTCTTCTTCTTCTTCGTCGTTCCCCGTGACTGCCCAAATGAGTGAAGTGTGCGGTGATTCTAAGATCGACGGCACTCATCTGCATGTCATACTGACTGACAGTATTATTTCTCTTCCCCAGCAGACTCCAAGGGCATTTAAATTAAAGGTACAGTGTTCTGCACTAATATAAAGGCTCTCTGAAGCCTAGAAACCCTTTTAATAAGTTAAATTCGCGGCGAATAAATTCGCATCGAATCGAATTTCTCCCACAAATTCGGCGAATCAGCCGAATCGAATTTTTGAATAATTCGCTCATCTCTAGTCCTAAGGGTCAGGTCCCCAAACACCGCACTCTGGCAGCATCCCAATGCCTCTTCTATGATTCTCCAGTCTCGTCATGTCGCAGTACCGGCTGGCGTGTTGTGACAATACATAAATCAAGTCGCCGGTGGTTCCCAGCTCCCCGTTTGATTGGAGTCAGCGTGGTGCCTTGATTGTGGGTACAGCAGTAAGACGCCGATTGCTTCGCGCCCCTTTTTTTTCGGTTGGTGTTTTTTTTTTTGTTTTTTTTTAATCCGCTGATTGGATGCGGAGCCTGAAAAATCTGTTTACAGCCCCTTTCCAGGCAGAAAGGACCAAAACAAATATTTGCAGTTAATTGCAGCTCCCCGCTTCTAATGGTGATTGCAATAATAATCCCTGTGAAATAAGATATGATGTTCTTATAATACTCAGCCTGTGATTTGTTACAGCCTTGCCAAATTAAACGCTGCTCTTCTCCGTTTCAAGTTCTTTGCTTTTTTTTTTTTTTTTCTTCCCCGGTTCCTTCTTGAGAGTTTAAGAGAATTCATTTGCATGTAAAACAAGCTGGTAATACGAGATGAACCTCATACATAACCGTGATTTGCATATATATGATGCTCACCTAAAATATATCACTTCTCTATTTATTTTTCTTCTTTTTCCGTTCTCCTTCATGTCTCCCTCTGTTAAAGCTGAACTCCAGGTAGTTAGAAAAGAGACAAAGGAATGCGGCTCTGCGTTCATTAATTACATTGTTTAGGGGGGATTTTTAAAATACAAGCGGTGTAAGTAGCTGCAGGCAAAATTTTCATTATTTGGAGATTCGGATTTATCTGAATTTTAAAAATTACAATACTAACAAATTTAAATGAATCCAAAATAAGGTACCGAAATTTCATCCAAAAATATTCGAATTTGAAATATAAACATATTGCCGACTATGGCTGATTTTCTTCAAAGAATGTGTGTATTAGTGTTAGAAAATAGCCGTCTTCCGAAATGCAAATTTCAAAAAGAATTGAATAGAATACAAAATAAAAGAATAGAATAGAAAAAAATAGAATAGAATAGATCTGGCCATCTTCCAAAATTAAAATTTCAAAATTCAGATACGAATAGAATAGATTAAAGAAGAATAGAATAGAATAGACTGAATACAGCGATCTTCCAAAATTCTAATTTTGAAATTTATACAGAATATACAAGTAACAATTTACCAGGATGAATAGCTTTGCATTTTATATATATATATATATATATATATATATATATATATATATCCCTAACTGTCATTTAACATGGTGTCCTTGGATTACAAAGGCATGAAATGTATATCTGTTAAGCCAACCATTTTTTTTCTTTTCCTTGTTATTCTTATGCAAATAGAATATATAAACACAACAGTACAGAATATACCAAAGGAAAACTACCGGGTAAATTCTATGTTCATAGCAATAATTCTTAAGCCCCATGCCTCAGGTATCTCTAACATCGAGTGTAGCCAAAGGGTGACGGAGGTCACCTAGGAGCCCCAAGGGTCAGACGCCCCTTTATACATCTTGTGGTGAACCCTCTGTATTCACTCTGGTGAAGTCTTCTCTTGATTGGTGACTTTGACACACATACACCTACCTCCTGGAAAGTGTTCTTGATCTGGCCAACTGTTGTGAAGGGTGTTTTCATCACCAGGGAAAGAATTCTTCGCTCATCCACCACAGTTGTTTTCCGTGGTCTTCCGGGTCTTTTGGTGTTGCTGAGCTCACCGGTGCGTTCCTTCTTTTTAAGAATGTTCCAAACAGTTGTTTTGGCCACGCCTAATGTTTTTGCTATCTCTCTGATGGGTTTGTTTTGTTTTTTCAGCCTAATGATGGCTTCACTGATAGTGACAGCTCTTTGGATCTCATCTTGAGAGTTGACAGCAACAGATTCCAGATAACACACTTGAAATGAACTCTGGACCTTTTATCTGCTCATTGTAATTGGGATAATGAGGGAATAACACACACCTGGCCATGGAACAGCTGAGAAGCCAATTGTCCCATTACTTTTGGTCCCTTAACAAGTGGGAGGCACATATGTAAACTGTTGTAATTCCTACACCGTTCACCTGATTTGGATGTAAATCCCCACAAATTAAAGCTGACAGTCTGCAGTTAAAGCACATCTTGTTCCTTTCATTTCAAATCCATTGTGGTGGTGTATAGAGCCAAAAATGTTAGAATTGTGTCGATGTCCCAATATTTATGGACCTGACTGCACATCCATAGGTCCCCAACCTGGGGTGACCATTAGACTTACAGAACATCTAGAAAGCTAAGGGATTACATAAAATCAACTGTAAATTCAATATCAAATATCTGGATTACAAAAACAAATCTGTCAAAAGTCCAAATATCAAATATTTGGATCCTCTAAAATCCATTAGAGGTCCAAATATCAAATATCTGGACAACATAAAATCCAATGGAAGTCCAAATATTGAATATTTGGATCAATTAAAATCCATTAGAAGTCCAAAAACCAAATGTCAAGACAACATAAAATCCATTAGAATCCAAATATCAAATTTTTGGACCACATACTGTAAAGTCTAAAAATATAATATATGGAGTACATATAATCCATTAGAAGTTCAAATAACACATTTTTTGACCACATTGAAGTCAAAATATCAAGTATCTGGACCACTGGACACAATAGAAGTCCACATTTCACATTTTTGGACAACATAAAATCCAGTCCAAATATCACAATTTTGGACTACAACAAATCTATTGGAAGTTCAAATATAAAATATCTGGACCACGTAAAATCTATTGAAAATTGAAATATCAAATATTTGGACCACATTCAATCCATTTGAAATCCAAATAGTAAACAGCTGGACCACATAAAACCCATTGAAGTTAAAATATCAAATATCTGGACCACTGGACACAATGGAAGTCCACATTTCACATTTTTGGACAACATAAAATCCAGTCCAAATATCACATTTTTGGACTACAACAAATCTATTGGAAGTCCAAATATAAAATATCTGGACCACGTAAAATCTATTGAAAATTGAAATATCAAATATTTGGACCACATTCAATCCATTTGAAATCCAAATAGTAAACAGCTGGACCACATAAAACCCATTGAAGTTAAAATATCAAATATCTGGACCACTGGACACAATGGAAGTCCAAATTTCAAATTTTGGGACAACATAAAGTGAAAGTCCAAATCTCAAATATCTGGACCACATAAAATCTATTGGAAGTCCAAATATAAGATATCTGGACCACATGACTCTACAGAAAGTCTAAATATAAGATATCTGGACCACATAAAATCCATTGGAAGTCCAAATAAAAGATATCTGGACCACATAACTCTACAGAAAGTCTAAATATAAGATATCTGGACCACATAAAATCTATTGGAAGTCCAAATATCAAATTTGAACCTTATAAAATCTATTGGAAGACACACTGTCCAGGAAGTATCGAAGTAACATCAGTAGATAGGTAGAAAGTAGTAGCGGCACTCATGAGTCTTGGGCAGGAATATGTGTTCAAACAGGAGGAGTTTTTGTCCAATGTTTCGATTGATCGTGGTCCATCTTTATCCAATACTTGGACCATGCATGAAAAAAACGACCTATCATTTGAAACAGACCTTAGAGCTGACCTCTGGGTTACCCCTTGAAGTTCCAACGCACATTAGGTATAGACAGTGGCGTCCCTAGGGGAGTGCAGGCCGCATCGGGTGACGCCATCACAGGGGGGTGCAGAAGCAGGATGCCAGCAGAGTTTCTGGGCTCTGTGAAGGTCCTGGCCAGTTAGTGGGGTGATCCCAGATTCCAGTGACAGCTGCCCCCCGGTGTAGCGGTAAAATGAGTATCCCGACCCGTGAAGATATGTATCCCCTAAAGAAACTGCGCATGTCCCGGTTTCAGGCCGAAGAAGCCGATCGCCGATCTTCGACTTTAGTACAGAGCTGCCACAGTTAACCCCTTACAGGCTGAAAACTGCTGAAGTTGACCCCGGGGATCACTATGGGTTGCAAGATCAGTCAACCCCGTATAGGTTCAGCTTCACCGGTTTGCAGCCTGTAAGGGGTTAACTGCGGCAGCTCTGTGCTAAAGTCGGAGATCAACTTCTTCGGCTTGAAACCGGCACATGCGCAGTTGCTTCAGGGGATACATATCTTCACGGGTCCGGGATACTCATTTTGCCGCTACACCGGGGGGCAGCAGTCAATGTGCCGGGAATCCGGAATCACCCCAATAACTGGCCAGGACTTTCACAGAGCCCAGAAGCTCTGCTGGCATCCTGCTCCTGCACCCCCTGTGATGGTGTCACCCAATGTGGCCCGCACCCCCGTAGGGATGCCACTTTCTATACCTAATGTGTGTTGGAACTTCAAGTGGTAACCCAGAGATCAGCTCTAAGGTCTGTTTCAAATTTTACTAATTTTACTCCTCTCTGGAGGGGTGACACCAACCCTAGGGACGCCTCTGGGTACAGACCGCAATCTCCAGTGCAGGGGCGGACTGACCATTTGGAAACTCGGGCACTGCCCATGGGCCCGGGGTCAGTAGGGGGCCCCATGAGATGCCCCTGGTACCTTTTTCATAGACTTTTTTGAGTTTGGGCAAGGACACAGGGGCCCCATGATCCCCTATTGCCTGGGGGCCCCATGAGTTGTCAGTCCGCCAATGCTCCAGTGTGTATTTCCTGCCTCCCTATACCAGCAATATGTATCATCTTCAAAAGCCAAACAGCACTTTGTTCAGATCGCAATCCTCACATAGACAACAACTGTTATAAAGAATATATCCAATTATTCAGTATAAAGGACGTCTCCGGATCTCTGCTGCGCCATTTTTCTGACACCATTGTATTCCTACTATTTGTACCGATACCAATGGGAGAGCATATTGCAAGTTATTCTTAGAATAGCACTTCAGAGCTCCGTACCCTTCCGAGAGCCTTTTCAGTCGGATGTACAATACATGAACTGTATACTGTGTGTGTAGGAATACCACGCGTGGCGCGCTGAAGTGGTCTTCTCAGAGAAGATATCCCTTTGCTGGGAGTACAGATACAATTGTATTGTCGTAAGATGATTGTTTTATATTTTACTGGTAAATGGAATCATAACTCTGCTTAGGTATTTTTTTTCTTTCACAGAAATATATATCTAACAGGAGTGCTATCCCTTCCCTGCTCTACTAAAGAATTGCATTGTCTGCTTTGTTGTTGGAGCGTTGAAGTAGAACTGAAGGTTTTTTTTATCATTTTGGGTTATAGCCCCTGCCAGATTTCTTTATGTCCTCTGTGTCCCAATGAGGAGATTTCCCTTCAATAGCCACAACAGGTTGTGAAGGAAAATCTAATGTGAGGGAATCCCTGGTTGTCACCTGAACAAGTATCCCCACTGGAAGATTTCCCCTGTATTCCTGTTCTAGTGACAACCTAAACTGTGGGATTTTCTTTGATTTTCAGTCTCAATAACAGTAAATGGGAAGAATTAGAGAGGGCTAATCTTCCTCCAGCAATAAAAACCTGACAGGTGTTCTAATCCCTCTACACGCTATCTAAAATGAAAAAAGTATGGTCTTTAGTTATACTTTAGGATGGCCATACACGAATAGATTTTTTTGTTCAGCCTGTGGGAGTCTAATCTTTCTCTTTTCTTAATTCGGGTCTAACTAACTAAAGAGTTAGAGATAGAGAGTTGGGATTAGAGATAGAGGGTTGGGATTAGAGATAGAGGGTTGGGATTAGAGATAGAGGGTTGGGATTAGAGATAGAGGGTTGGGTTAGAGATAGAGGGTTGGATTAGAGATAGAGGGTTGGATTAGAGATAGAGGGTCAGGATTAGAGATAGAGGGTTAGGATTAGAGATAGAGGGTCAGGATTAGAGATAGAGGGTTGGGTTAGAGATAGAGGGTTGGGTTAGAGATAGAGGGTTAGGATTAGAGATAGAGGGTTAGGATTAGAGATAGAGGGTTAAGATTAGAGATAGAGGGTTGGATTAGAGATAGAGGGTTAGGATTAGAGATAGAGGGTTAGGATTAGAGATAGAGGGTTAAGATTAGAGATAGAGGGTTGGATTAGAGATAGAGGGTTAGGATTAGAGATAGAGGGTTAGGATTAGAGATAGAGGGTTGGATTAGAGATAGAGGGTTGGGATTAGAGATAGAGGGTTGGGATTAGAGATAGAGGGTTAAGATTAGAGATAGAGGGTTGGGTTAGAGATAGAGGGTTAGGATTAGAGATAGAGGGTTGGGTTAGAGATAGAGGGTTGGATTAGAGATAGAGGGTTGGGTTAGAGATAGAGGGTTGGGATTAGAGATAGAGGGTCAGGATTAGAGATAGAGGGTTGGGTTAGAGATAGAGGGTTGGATTAGAGATAGAGGGTCAGGATTAGAGATTAGAGGGTTGGATTAGAGATAGAGGGTTGGGATTAGAGATAGAGGGTTGGGGGTAGAGGGAATGAGCTAGAACAGTGGTTCTTAACCTTGTTGGAGGTACTGAACCCCACCAGTTTCATATGCACATTCACCGAACCCTTCTTAATTGGAAAAATAAAATATGATTTTTAAAATTCAAAACATAGGTATATATTTATACATAGGTGCACAAAATGAACAAAACCGTTAAGAACAAAGAACAAAACCATTAAAACATGATTTTCACACAAAAACAAAAACATAATAATGAATATTTACTGCACGAATCATATGAGTCGGGTGTGGGTCTTCACCTCTGCCGAACCCGCGAGACTGACTCACTGAACCCCTGGGGTTCGATCGAACCCAGGTTAAGAACCACTGTTTTATAGTAATTCATCCCCCATAGTAATTCATCCCCCATATAGTAATTCATCCCCCATAGTAATTCATCCCCCATATAGTAATTCATCCCCCATAGTAATTCATCCCCCATATAGTAATTCATCCCCCATATAGTAATTCATCCCCCATAGTAATTCATCCCCCCTATAGTAATTCATCCCCCATATAGTAATTCATCCCCCATAGTAATTCATCCCCCATAGTAATTCATCCCCCATATAAATTCATCCCCCATATAGTAATTCATCCCCCATAGTAATTCATCCCCCCTATAGTAATTCATCCCCCATAGTAATTCATCCCCCATATAGTAATTCATCCCCCATAGTAATTCATCCCTCATAGTAATTCATCCCCCATATAGTAATTCATCCCCCATATAGTAATTCATCCCCCATAGTAATTCATCCCCCATAGTAATTCATCCCCCATATAGTAATTCATCCCCCATAGTAATTCATCCCCCATATAGTAATTAATCCCCCATATAGTAATTCATCCCCCATAGTAATTCATCCCCCATAGTAATTCATCCCCCATATAGTAATTCATCCCCCATATAGTAATTCATCCCCCATAGTAATTCATCCCCCATATAGTAATTCATCCCCCATAGTAATTTATCCCCCATATAGTAATTTATCCCCCATATAGTAATTCATCCCCCATATAGTAATTCATCCCCCATATTAATTCATCCCCCATATAGTAATTCATCCCCCATATTAATTCATCCCCCCTATAGTAATTCATCCCCCATAGTAATTCATCCCCCATATAGTAATTCATCCCCCATATAGTAATTCATCCCCCCTATAGTAATTCATCCCCCATAGTAATTCATCCCCCATATAGTAATTTATCCCCCATAGTAATTCATTCCTCATATAGTAATTCATCCCCCATATAGTAATTCATCCCCCATAGTAATTCATCCCCCATAGTAATTCATCCCCCCTATAGTAATTCATCCCCCATAGTAATTCATCCCCCCTATAGTAGTAGTAAGTAAGTAGCAAGTAGTAAGCCAAGTCCCCCCTGTGTCAATTCACTTACCTTTGCTCCGCGCGTTCCTCTCGCCGTATTACCGCGCCGTTCCGGTCTTCAGGGCGGACTGTGAGAGGAGCCTAACTCCTCTCACGTTCGTCACGCTGCCCCGCCTACACACATCCTGACAGCCAATCACTGGCTATCAGGATGTGAGTGGCAGCGAGACTGGCCAATCATTGCATTTGAGCGCGCTGCCCTGGCTGTTTTTTTCTTTGGATCACGCTGCAGAGTCCCTGCCGCCCGAGAGGAGGGAGGGGAGCGGGCGCCCGGCACACAAGAGCCGCATTAAAGCGTGTAAAGAGCCGCATGTGGCTCGCGAGCCGCGGCTTGCCGACCACTGGGCTAAGCGATGTTGCGTGACCACCTGCAGCCAATGATGGACAAGCGGGGCATGTCATCACGAATCATATGAGTCGGGTGTGGGTCTTCACCTCCGCCGAACCCGCGAGACTGACTCACCGAACCCCTGGGGTTCGATCGAACCCAGGTTAAGAACCACTGAGCTAGAAGCTTAGAGCTGGAATGTTAGGAATAGAGGGAAAGAGTTATAAGGTAAAGATTAGAGTTAGAGGGTTAGAGTTAGAAATAAAAGAGTTAGGATTAAGGTTGGAAGGTAGGGGTAACCGTTAAAGGATTAGAGTTGGAGGAATGGGGTTAGAGGGTTAGGATTAGTGTTAGAGGGATAGGAATAGAGACAGAGGGTTACATTTAGGGTTAGAGGGTTGGAGATAGAGGATTGGAAGAATAAAGCTAGAGGGTTGGGAATAGAGGGAAAGAGTTAGAGAGTTAGGATTAGAGTTAGAGGGTTGGGGTTAGAGTTGGAGGTTTGGGGTTAGAGTTGGAGGTTTGGGGTAAATGTTAGAGGATTAGCGTTAGAGGAATAGGATTAAAATTAAAAGTTAAAGGGTTGGTGATAGAGGGTTAGGGTTAAAAAGGGTTAGGATTAGAGTTGGAGGGTTGGGGATAGAGTTAGAGGGTTAGAGTTAAGAGACGTAGGGTTAGAGTTGGAAGGTTAGGGTTAGAGTTGGAAGGTTGGGGTTAGAGTTGGATGTTTGGGGTTAGAGTTGGAGGTTTGGGGTTGGAATTGGAGGGTTGGGGATAGAGTTGGAGGTTTGGGGTTAGAGTTGGAGGTTTGGGGTTAGAATTGGAGGGTTGGGGATAGAGTTGGAGGTTTGGGGTTAGAGTTGGAGGGTTTGGGATAGAGTTAGAGGGTTACAGTTAAGAGACTTAGGGTTAGAGTTGGAAGTTTGGGGTTTAAGTTGGAGGGTTGGGGTTAGAGTTGGAAGGTTGGGGATAGAGTTGGAGGTTTGGGGTTAGAGTTGGAGGGTTGGGGATAGAGTTGGAGGTTTGGGGTAAATGTTAGAGGATTAGAGTTTGGAGGATTAGAGTTAGAGGGATAGGATTAAAGTTAAAGGGTTGGTGATAGAGGGTTAGGGTTAAGAAGGGTTAGGATTAGAGTTGGAGGGTTGGGGATAGAGTTAGAGGGTTAGAGTTAAGAGACTTAGGGTTAGAGTTGGAAGGTTTGGGGTTAGAGTTGGAGGGTTGGGAATAGAGTTAGAGGGTTAGAGTTAAGAGACTTAGGGTTAGAGTTGGAAGGTTGGGGTTAGAGTTGGAGGTTTGGGATTAGAGTTGGAGGGTTGGGGTTAGAGTTGGAAGGTTGGGGTTAGAGTTTGAGGTTTGGGGTAAGTGTTAGAGGATTAGAGTTTGGAGGATTAGAGTTAGAGGGATAGGATTAAAGTTAATGGGTTGGTGATGGAGGGTTAGAGTTAAGAAGGGTTAGGATTAGAGTTGGAGGGTTGGGGGTAAGTGTTAGAGGATTAAAGATAGAGGGTTGAGGACAGAAGGTTAGGGTTTAGGGCAAGAAGGATGGGGATAAAGGGAAAGAAGTTATAGGGGTGAGATTAGAGTTGGAGGGTTGGGGTAAGAGTTAGAAGATTAAAGTTAAAGGGTTAGGATTAGTGTTCGAAGGATAGGATTGGAGATAGAGGATTAGGGTTGGAGTTAGAGGATTAGGATTGGAGATAGAGGATTAGGATTGGAGTTAGAGGATTAGGATTGGAGATAGAGGATTATGGTTGGAGTTAGAGGATTAGGATTGGAGTTAGAGGATTAGGATTGGAGATAGAGGATTATGGTTGGAGTTAGAGGGTTGGCAATTAAGGGATAGCGTTAGAGGGTTAGAGTTTAAGGCCTAGGGATAGTGATAACAAATCTCTCTAATGGAGCATCATAAACCTGGAAGACCTTTGAACCCTCCCACACACTATCCAAAAGAACAAAACATTTGAAGTGGGTAGCAAAAATAGAGATTCTATTTAACTGCCCAGCGAAATCGCTCCAGGACATTTACATTCCCAGACAATCAGTTTAATTTAACTTTCGAATCTGTTCAATATATCCAGTCAGTGAGCAATACCATCAACTCGTGTTCTATGGTTGCTCACTCACCGCTAGACAAAGTCAGGTCAAGTGGCACAGCAACTGCAGCCAGCCAGGCAAAATCTATTAAATATATCTAGAAATGTTAAAATGGTTTCGGTGAGTGATTTTCTTCATCCACTTGGAAGAGATTCAACCTTCGAAACATTAGAACTAATTGTACGCGCTCGGGAAACTTTCTGAAAAGTTGCTCGGCTCGAATTTTCAGGCTTCTGTGAGAAATGACTTCTCAGTGAAAGGTTAATGAAACAAACGGCAGATCATTTTATTGTTCTGTTGTAATGTATGTTATATGGGGGAACCAAACCTGGTCAGTATTGATCCGCCCAGTCTTTGTAGATCCATCACAGAGTCTCCAAACAGTTGAAATATGGAATACCTAATCAATTAGGGAATTGACGCATGTGAATCTTCCACGCTCAGGCGAATCCCTCTGAGATTCAGTCATTTAACATACGGAAGCTTGGGAGTCTAATATGGAATAACAATTAATCCATAGATATGGCTTAGAAAGATGATGAGCACGAGACAAAGCAGACAGAAAACTACAATATTTTAAAGATGAATTCCAGGCAGATAGAAAAGACGCAAATTAACACAACTCTCTATTCATTCATACACCACTGGATACATTTGTATAATGCAAACAATATAAATACCTAAATATGACCTCGTGTTAGTCTCTTGCAGGCCCTGTACATCGGAGCTCAACCTGGGACAAAATAAAGCAGCACAAGGAGCCTATCAGCTGTGCTGACCAGGGACGTGCTGGTCGGAGGAGAGATCAGAGTGACAGAAAGATGAGCTCAGCAGTCTGCTGCTTCCCCTTTCACTGGCTACTCACTGGCACATTTTATAATTTAGTTTAGCTTTTGATATTTGATTCTAAATGCAATTAGTAATTATTGATCATATATACAGAATATATTTATTTATTTATTTCAGGTACTTATATATCGCCGTCAATTTATGTAGCGCTTTACATATATATTGTACATTCACATCAGTCCCCGCCCCCAAGGAGCGTATAATCTATGGTACCTAGCTTACATTCATACATACACATACTAGGGCCAATTTAGACAGGTGCCAATTCACCTACCAGCATGTCTTTGGAGTGTGGGAGGAAACCGGAGTACCTGGAGGAAACCCACGCAGGCACAGGGAGAACATGCAAACTCCAGGCAGGAGGTGCCGTGGCTGGGATTCAAACCAACGACCCGAATACTGCCAGGCGGACGTGCTAGCCATTTAGCCGCTGTATAAATATATATATATATCTTTTTTTCAGCTGGCATGTTGGCTGCTGGGGGATCTATTGTCGTTGGAGGGGATCTATTTTGCATTGGGGTCTATTGATGCTGGAGGGGTCTTTGCTGGTGGGGAATTTATTGTTGTAGGGGATGGGGGTATCCTATGTTGCTGGGAGGAATCTACACTTGAGGGAGAGGTCTCTTGATGCTGGCTGCTGGGAGATCTGTTTTTGCTGCTGGGGTGGATCTATTTTTTTGGGTGGTATTTTGCTGTGCAGGCTCCATTGTTGCTGAGGGGTCTATTGTTGTGGGGGATCTATTGTTGTTGGGGTGGGGGTCCATTGTGGTTGGGGGTCTAGTGTTGTTGGCGGGTCTATTGTTGCTGAGGGGGGTCTATTGTTGCTGGCTGTAGGGGATCTATTTTACTACTTTTCTTGTTATCATTTATAAATTCCATACACCACAAAATAATAGTTGGTTCTGTATGTTCTAAAAGGGGCAGTACTGGGGGGGGGGGGGTAATGGGCGGAGTTCTGCACCTATTTTGTGAGAAAAAAAGGCATATACATAGAATATATATATAAGTATGTATTTGTCTGTGCCTCCATTGATAACATTTCCCATCATGTCCCGTCCTGCAAGAAAGTGAGAGCAAATCTCTGAAATAGGGACACAGATTGCAGAATCTAGAAACTGAAGAACCACATAATATAATTCGATTTCATTCCAACGTGTTTACAAAGCAACGCATTTCAGTGGGCACAACCCTTCATCATGGCCTGAAGAAAATAAAACTAGCTATTGATGGATGCTATTATATGTACTTTTTGTGATGAACTACTAAACGAACCCAATCTATCTTAAAGATTCAATAAACCCACACATTCCAAAAAGTGATAATCAAATCTAAACCTTGAATAATAAATCATCCCTCCAATATGTAATCCAAAATCATCAAATATAGCAATCAGAATAATAAAATATCATTAAATAAAATAAAATAAATATAAAATTCAATAAATCAAATAAGAAAAATAAATAAATAAATAAAATAAGTGTCCAAATCTCCAAAAAATAAGTGTCCCAATCTCCAAAAATATATATAATATATAAATAAATGTCCAAAATTCCAAAAAAATCCTTTATATGTTCAGTGAAGCAAAACGATTCCGCAAGAATACCTTGATATCCTCAAAAAAAGAAAAATATCATAGTGTAATACCTTCAAACATAAATATATATATGCTTCACACTGTGCAAAATTCAATCACATCAAAAAATGGTGAAAAATCAATAAATAAAATAAACGTGAGAAATCGTGATCACTCCAATCTCAAGTGAGTAATGATACTAGGTACCAATATCCTTAGTACTCCAGCCAAAGTAGATGCTAAATACTATTACCCTCTTATGATATATTCAGGCATATACTGTTAAACAGGAAAGGTATTTCTCCATCATTCTTATCCCGGGGTATTCCTCATATGGACAAAGAAAGGCTCTATCAGGCAGATTCCATAAAAAGGTATAAATTTTAATCCACACTTACATATAAAAACACGTTATCCAGCTCTCTGCACTGAACATTTCAATCTCTGGTTGAAAAAACGATTGTTTCCAACCGACAAAATGGCCGCGGCGACACTTCCGGTTAGCGTGTGTGCGTGATGACGTCACTCCCTAACGCGTTTCGTCACTTCCGGACTTCATCTGAAGGGATACAGACGTCTCATTGGTCTCTCCTTATATTCCACTGTCTTTTGATGGGGTGAGGCCGGATCCGCCATATTGAATGAGGGAAACATCGCAATAAGGCCCCATACAGCCTCCCGCAGACCCACAATCCCGGAAAATTGTGCTAGCAGTTGCAGACTAATATCACCAACGATAATATATATATTTTCACAACCTTTCTACATATGGGATCAATTTGATTGATTTATTGATGGATGCTGTTCAAACCCTTTCATTGTTATAACACCGAACTAGACATCGATTTTTGAGTCCCCATGCATAATTTCATTGTTCCATTTTCTGCAAGCCCTGACGAATAGAGTGGCGTTACATCCTCCGAAACGCGTTGGATTAACAGTTTTTGCTTGGAGTAAACTTTTATCAGGATTTGAATAATATGAAGTGACAGAGGACTGACTTATCTTCTGCATTGGGCTTCTGGCAGCCATTTTGGGAGAGCCTGTGTCCAATTCCACACTGAGCTCTCCTGAGATTTGAGTAGCTGTATTGGACCCAGAGACACTGTATATAGCTTGTGGCCTGCAGTGTGGGGAGTAGCTAAATAGGGAGAGGTACATGCTGGCTAGTGATTGTAAGACCCAGCTCAGAAAAAGGTTCCTGAAGAGCAAAAACAGATTAGGAATGGTATGGGGTTCCCCTAGAATGCTACTGGAAGTATGGAGAAGGACCCTTTCACCCAACATGCATGTGGAATAATGCATCCTTGCCAGCACAGCACCCATTGTAATCCTAAGGGGATCTATTTAAAGGGGCAATTCTCAGGCACATTGCAGGTAAGTTCTGCATAGTTGTATTGCCTTTCTGCCAAACCGTAAAAGTCCTCACAAGAACTTGAGGATATCAATGGCTTTGCTTTACTGTTGGCTATTCATTCCATAAAAAAGAAAATTCCTGCAAGTCATTGTCCCATTAAGTTACTGCCATGCCGTTAGGTCGCCCACAAGCTTAGGTTCTCTTTATGCCCAATTTTTCAACACCTGAGAATTTGGGGGACACCTTGGAATCCCAACAAGAAGAGCTTCAGTCAGTCTAGACTGGGCTGCTCTACCTGTTGCACCTCTTCGAAGAGAAACCGATGCTTCTGCAGATGACTTTTAAAAGCCTACATGAAAGGGCAGGATGGACGGAGCCTCCGTTTTGCTTGGTCGATTTTCTGTCCGTGGTTTCGTCACGCCTTGACTGACAGTCGTGTCAGACACACTTACATCCATTAAACCAGAGCGTGACTGCGGAGCATCTGTCAGAGGCACTGGATCAATCCCTTCATCTTCATCACTAATATCTCCTTAACGCATGTTTGTAAATTCGTGATGGCGGAGGCGTGTAATTAAATGTGGCATGTGCGCCTCTCGCACTTCTATCGGTGTTTAATGTACAGACTTAATAAACATATAAAGTGCCAATGTTGAGTCGGGAACCTGGGAACGAGTGGGTGTCTCTCTTCCACCGAAGCTGCTATTATGTTATCACTTTCGTTGTGTCAAAAGAATGGGATTTAATACCTATTTATGTTAGGAGAAGCTGCTTTTAATGGTTCGTAGGGATCTAAGTCTGAGCAAATGTCGCAACTTTTACTGTGATGGTGCTGGGAAAAAAAATGAAGTGTTCTAAATACAAAATCAGTTCTTAGCTTTGACATGGGAACACCTTCTTTTCCGAGAAGGCTTTACTGTGCTTCGTATGGCACCATTGGAAGGCTTTTCGATAACTTTAGCTCCTCCTCACCATAACCTGTCCCATTGGGTCCCAAGTCCTATCCCATAGAAGCCATGGTTTCCATATACTGCACTGATGATGGCCAAAGAGCCTGAAAGGGTTATATGCAGTTAGGCTATATTTGCATATACACCAGAGGTTCTAGATGTGCCTTTGACCAATAGGGCATAAAGAAAATATTTGTCAATGTTCTAAAAACAGAATTAATCCTCTTATTTTTAGGATATATGATCGAAGGAGACTTGTGAATATTCTCTGCTCTAAGAAGGCTTTACTATGCTACACACGTATTCAGATATAAGCGTTTTTGATACCTTTTAGTTCCATCTCTTCCTAACCTGTATGGTTACTCTGTCCTGTGGGGCCCCAAGCCCTACTTCATAGAAGCCATGGTTTCCACACATTGCACTGATGATGACCAAAGAGCCTGAAACAGCTGAAGGCAGTTTGGAATGGATGGCTTTGTAATATTAGGCTTTATTGCACTATACCACAGCAGCTCTGGGTGTGCATTGGGCTGTTGGTGGTTTAAAGCAGTGGTCTGCACTCCATGGCCCTTTGCTTGCCTTTATCTTGCCCTTGGGGCATCATTCCATCCACCGACACCAATGATGGGGCACCATTCCATCCATTAACACCAATCATGAGGCACCATTCCTCCCACAGACACCAATGATGGGGCACCATTCCATTCATTGACCCCATTTTGAGGCACCATTCTTCCCAAAGACACCAATGATGGGGCACCATTGCTTTCACAGAGACCATTAATGGGGCCTTTTACTCCCACAAACACCAATGAGGGGGCACCATTCCTTCTACAGACACCAATTATGGGGCACCAATCCATTCATTGACACCAATCACAACGCATTATTCTTCCCACAGACACCAATGATGGGACACCATTGCTTCCACGGAGACCATTGATGGGGCCCTTTACTCCCACAAACACCAAGCAGGGGCACCTTTCCTTCTACAGACACCAATTATGGGGCACCAATCCATTCATTGACACCAATCACGAGGCATTATTCTTCCCACAGACACCAGTGATGGGGCACCATTGCTTCCACAGAGACCATTGATGGGGCCCTTTACTTCCACAAACACCAAGGAGGGGGCACCATTCCTTCTACAGACACCAATTATGGGGCACCAATCCATTCATTGACACCAATCACGAGGCATTATTCTTCCCAAAGACACCAATGATGGGACACCATTGCTTCCACAGAGACCATTAATGGGGCCTTTTACTCCCATAAACACCAAGGAGGGGGCATCATTCCTCCCACAGGCACCAATGATGGGGCACTATTGCTTCCACAGAGACCATTAATGAGGCCCTCTACTCCCACAAACACCAAGGTTGGGGTACCATTCCTCCCACAGACACCAATGATAGGACACTCTTCCTCCCTTGAATACCCACAATGGGACATTATTCCTCCCACTAGAACCAAAGATGGGGTATTGTTTACTCCCACTGATGTTGGGGCATTTTCTACTCCCACTGGTCACAGTCCGGATCTCCCTAAAGCCTGAAGGACAGTAAACTGGTCCTTTTGTTTAGAAAGTTTGGAGAGCCCTGGTGTGAAGAAATGATTTGCATGGCTTCACTCACAATCTAGAAATGCAGAATAATTTCTAGAACAGTGGTAGAATGAGACATGTGGATACCATCTATTCTAAGGACGTACTGTACTATGGCATGACTTCTTTAGTCCCCTCTCACCATAAATTGTATGGCTATACTGTCTCACTGAGTTACCAGCAGACAGGACAACATTTTGACCCCATTGGTGTGGTGGAGCACCTTTACACTCCAATTGACAGACTGGAGGTGAAGTGGTGACCCAGTTGTATTGGTTAACTGTCGAGTGAAAAAAGTAGGTCATTGACCTGGCGTTGTATCTTGGTGTTGGTTATAGTACCAGACACCAGTTATGGCTGTGATGGTTTCTTGAACTTCAGATTGTGGGTTCAAGTGTGTTGGAATCATGTGTTAGATCTAGGCTGCTCAACTCCTGGAGGAACCTGTCGGATGTTGGCTCTTTAACAAGGTGACTGTTAGGGATCCGGGTGTGACCATAAATGTGTGGACTGACACAGGGAAGTAGCAGGCTTCAGGAACACAGGCGTAGTCAGGCTGGAGAGGTGGAATGGTCAGGCAGGCCGTAAGATACTGTCAGGTGCCGCCTGGCAGTGTCTCTAGCAGCCCACAGCATGGATTTCCTCAGGGCGCGGGGTCTAAGTCCCAGCCTGCTATTTACCAGGGCCCCTAATGGTGGGGATGGACTTGGAGCAGACTGGAACCAGGTCGCGACCCCTGAGTGTGTCCGGCTGTGGTAGAGAGTACTGGCAGGGGAGTGCAGGAATGGAGTCTGATGGGAAGAGGCAGGCAGACTTACTAAAGGTGATCCGTGCGGGATGGATGGATCATCGGGTGAAGTAAGCGTAGTCAGACAGGCCAGGTCGGTATCATGCGGGCAGCGTGGTACAGGAGGAGCAAGCAGAGAATGGTCGGGGTCACAAGCCAGGTTCAGCAGGTAGCGGGCAGCGTGGTACCGAGGATCAGGCAGAAGGATGGTCAGGCAAGCCAGGGGTTCAACAGGAGACGGTCAGCAGAGGTCAGGATCAAAGCAGGGTCAGCAACAAGGCAGGAACACAGGCTACCAGGTACAGGGGCTCATGAGAAACATACACCAAGGCCCTGATCACAGGCCTGGTCATTCCTTAAATACACCTCCTGCAATTAGCCCCAGGTGTTGGCTGACTACAGGAGTGAGCTTCTGGCTGCTGAGAGCACCCGCTGGTCAGCCCTGGTACTGCAGCCCACACGGCAGGTGAGTCCCACCACCAGTGCTGAGTCCATTCCTGACACTGACATCTGTGTGCAGTGTGAGGAGTGCCTCATAGAAAGAGTCATACCAATGGCTGAAACAAAGCACTCTTGGCTCTGCTATCCAGCTGGGGTGCCTGCACCTTAAGACTGACTGAACTGACCTACAAATCTATTTCCACCATTCCCATATATGTATTTCAGCTGTGGTCAGCCATTTGCAGGCAGTCCCGCTCTAAGAAAATCACAACGTTGAAAGCTTGTCATTGAAGTAAATCCATACACACAAGAGTGTTGTTTGCCGAGGAAGTGAATTAATGTTTCAATTCTCAGGTCAACGGCACAAAACTTAACGCAGGTGACAAGGCGAGCATCATGTTCTGCTTTGCTCAAGGGTGTTTGGCATCGTGTAAAGGTCACCTTTGGTTTCCCGTCATAAAGTAAACATTTCTGAGGACTGCAAGCTTTGCAGAATTCCCAGCAAAATTAATATTGCAAATATGTGCAGCCTGGGAGGAATTTGTACAATGGGTAATTATGTGTCATTTTCTATAACGAAGGCTAAAAATGTAAATTGTTCTTCAAATGACTTCTTAAACCGGAAATTAAAAGAATGACAATTGAATGACACTTGGGAACAGTCCTTCAAGGAAATCTGTTTTTCCATTGTTGCCACCTTATGAAAATAATAGTTGCCTGGATGTGTCTGGTTTTAGAAGCCAACTCTGGACTTATTTTTATGATTTTGCAAAAAGGTCCTCTAGCATCTCACAAATGTTCTTTTGGCCGAAAAGCAAAAACTCCCGCAGACACACTCCAAAATATTATCAAGAGCCTTCCCAGGGAAGTGGAGGCTGTTAGAGCCACAAAGAAGGATGAAGGGGCAAGTTCAGATTAATGCCCATGGTTTTGAATTGGGATGTTCCATTCTGGTGGCAACAGTTTGGGGAAGACCGTTTTATGTTCCACCATGACTGTACCCCTGTGCACAAAGCCAGTTCCATGAAGACATGGTTTGATGAGTCTTGTAATTAGTGTCAGGGCAGGGGCTGAGGAATGGACAGGCAGGCCTAACAATGTAACGCACTGGCTGACGACAACCACCACCCACAGACCGAAGTCCCTCAGGGCGCGGAGTCTAAGTCCCAGGCTGCCCTTCACCAGGGCCCCTGATGTTGGGGATGGACTTGACGCAGCCAGGAACCAGGTCGCGGCCCCCGAGACACCTCAGCTGCGGTAATGGCCAGCGCCAATGGCGTGTAGCTGGTGGAAGAGACAAAAGAGTAGTCAGACAGGCCGGGTCAACAACAACAGGACAAAACAGTACAGGACAGCAGACGAGAATCACAGGTCACGAGCCGGGTTCAGCAACAGAGGGTCAGATCAAAGGAGAATACAAAGAATAGTCGAGTCACAAGCCGAATCAGATACCAGGATAGTCACGAGAGTCAGAACAGAGTAATAGCAACACAAACACACAAGACACAAGTGCAAAGAGCATGTGCGGACCACAGGCTTATATGTCATCAGCCACACCCCTCTGGGGGATGGACCACAGAGACCTGAAGGCATAAAAGGATTCCCATCATGCACAGCAGGAATCCAAGATGGACGCCAGCCCATGGAGTAACATAACCTCTGGGAAAAGGTAGGACCTTGACAATTAGGAACTCAAGTGTCCTACACAGAGCCCTGACCTCAACCTCTACTGAACACCTCTGGGGTGAACTGGAATGCCAGTTGTGAGCCAGGTCTTCTCCACCAACAGTACCTGACCTCACAAACGTTCTTTTGCCTGAATGGCACAAATTCCCATTGACACGCTTTAAAATATTGTGGAAAGCCTTCCCAGAGAAGTGAAGGCTTTTATTGATACAAAGAAGGGAGGAAGCGGCAACTGCAGACCAATGCCCACATTTTTGAACTGGGATGTCCAACAAGCCTATGTACAGTTGTGTCCAAAATTATTCAACCCCCACTGAAATTGAGTGTTTTGGCCAGTTTGACATTGCTTTTGATCATTCAGTCATCTTGCTTACATTTACATTAAAGAGGCACTTGTAGGTCAGACAAATATAACATAACAGTTATAATGAAATAACCACAAATGTCTTTTCTGTGCTCACAGCATTATCAGTTTTATTCAACCCCCAAGTGACATTCAATCTTAGTACTTAGTACAGCATCCTTTTACAGTTATAACAGCTTTTAAACGTGAAGCATAGCTTGACACAAGTGTCTTGCAGCGATCTACGGGTATCTTCGCCCATTCTTCATGGGCAAAGGCCTCCAGTTCAGTCACATTCTTAGGCTTGCGCACTGCAACTGCTTTCTTTAAGTCCCACCAGAGGTTCTCAATCGGATTTAAGTCTGGTGACTGCGATGGCCACTCCAAAATGTTCCAGCCTTTCCTCTGCAACCATGCTCTAGTGGACTTGGAGGTATGCTTGGGATCATTGTCCTGTTGAAAGGTCCAACGTCTCCCAAGCCTCAGGTGTGTGACGGACTGCATCACGTTTCCATCCAATATCTCCTGGTACTGAAGAGAATTCATGGTACCTTGCACACGCTGAAGCTTCCCTGTACCTGCAGAAGCAAAACAGCCCCAAAGCATGATTGACCCTCCACCATGCTTCACAGTAGGCAAGGTGTTCTTTTCATCATAGGCCTTGTTCTTCCTCCTCCAAACATAGCGTTGATCCATGGGCCCAAACAGTTCTAATTTTGTTTCATCAGTCCACAGAACACTATCCCACAACTTTTGTGGTTTGTCCACATGGCTTTTGGCATACTGCAGTCGACTCTTCTTATTCTTTGGAGACAGCAAGGGGGTACGCCTGGGAGTTCTGGCACGGAGGCCTTCATTACGCAGTGTGCGTCTTATTGTCTGGGCTGAAACTTCTGTACCCACATCTGACAAATCTTTTCTCAGTTCCTCAGCAGTCACACGGGGACTTCTCTCCACTCTACGCTTCAGGTAGCGCACAGCAGTCGAAGTCAGCATCTTCTTTCTGCCACGACCAGGTAGCGTTTCAACAGTGCCCTTTGCCTTGAATTTGCGAATGATGCTTCCTAAGGTGTCTCTTGGTATGTTTAACATCTTTGCAATCTTCTTATAGCCATTGCCCTTCCTGTGAAGAGAAATCACCTCTTCTCTTGTCTTCCTGGACCATTCTCTTGCCTTCACCATGTTTGTAACCACACCAGTAAATGTCTAGAAGGAGCTGAGTATCACAGTCATTTTAAAGCTGCCTAATTGGTGCTTATTATGCTTGATTGCTGCTCGGTGACATCCACAGGTGTTTTCAATACCTGATGGAAAGCACCTGTATGAACCTCTGTTCTTCAGAGTGGTAGTCTTTAAGGGGTTGAATAATTGTGGCAATGAAGAAACCACATAAGAACCATTTACTACTGTATTACATAAACAATTGATGTCATTTTAGTTGCATTTGGGTAGTTACAACGTCCTTGTAGGATTTGATTCTGAATACAATTCCAAATGTACACTATAGTCCCTAAACCCCTTTACAGCATTGGGGGTTGAATAATTTTGGACACAACTGTAGGTGTGATCGTGAACCGTCCACAATCCTTTTATCAAATCTTTCGTATGTGAGGGCTCTCAGTTACTCAGCTCATGGTGTATCTAATAGTTATTCAGCTGGACTTGTTCAGTAATGCTGAAGACATTTCCAAGCAATTACTTCAGTTCTAGTGAGTGTCAGGAATGTACCCCATCTATATAAGTAGCACAAACCCTCCCCCCCCCCGATTCCAATCACCATGGAATGTGTCCTAGCAGATATTGATTGTTCAAGAACAAGGTGAGATCCGTGAAGTTTTCAGAACTATCTTGGTCTAGTCACTTAATCCCATCCTTCATGTCAGGAAGTCTGCATAGGTCAGGGGCGGACTGACCATTTGGAAACTCGGGCACTGCCCGAGGGCCCGGGGTCAGTAGGGGGCCCCATGAGATGCCCCTGGTACCTTTTATAGGCTTTTTTGGGTGTGCTTTGAGTGTGGGCAAGGACACAGGGGCCCTATGATATCCTTTTGCCCGGGGGCCCCATGAGTTGTCAGTCTGCCCCTGATCTGGATAGAGATGCATTGTCGTCTATGCAACAAAGGATACATGAAAATCGGTAATACAGAGAGGAGTACAGAGGCGTAAAACAAAAAATGGAAAATCCGAATGCAGTCGTGTCCGCGCCTACGCATGAAAACGCGCATGCGCTCTACCCATACAGGGTACATATTGAGTTTGGGCAAGAACACAGGGGCTCCATGATCCCCTATTGCCCGGGGGCCCCATGAGTTGTCAGTCCGCTCTTGGCATAGGTGTTACTGTTTTGATTCACATGGCTGAATTGCTGTCAACTCCCTGTTCTTGGACAATCAACATCTGTCTTGACACATTCCATGGTGATTGGATTAAGGTGTTTGTACTACCTGTGTGGATATAAATGTTGGAGTTTTTTCCTGACACTCATTGGAACTGAAGAAGTGGCTTGAATACATTATGAAATGTCTTCACCGTTACAGAACAAGTCCAGGTGAATTGCTTGAGAGCAGGGTTTCTCAACCAGGGTTCTGTGGAACCCTAGGATTCCTTGAAAGGTTGCCAGGGGTTAGTTGAGCAATGAGCAACTTCTACCTCTCATAAGAGTTACCACTGACACCAGTGACCTTTTCTGCTATCTGTAAAGGGTGGAGGATTCTTCCCAACGACCACCAATATAAGGAGCATTCTTCCCAGGTGACCATCATTCATACTGTGAGCTGTAGACGTAGATGTTCTCTGAGCCTCCAATGTTGTTTCAAGGGCTCCTCCATGTTAAACAGGTCGAGAAAGGTTGCTTTAGAAGTTGTCTTTATTTTTTTCAATTATTAATTTACTTGCTTTGCCTTATCAGCTCCTTCATACTAAACGGGGCACTTTAAACCGATTCAGGAAATTCATGGATGGCTCGTATTGGTCCTAATGGGATATAGATATCATTGCCAACACATGGACGCGTGCCAGCCTGTTATGCGATGTATAGAATGACTAAAAACAGCTTGAGACAGCTTGTAACAGGAGCAGCAAGTATGTAAAGCAGCCACTTGGGATCTCAGAATGCACTCTGGAAAATACTGCACGTCTCTAAAGGTCAGGGGAACTTTTCATTACATGGTGTGGTTACAGCCAGCTGCACACCGTCTGAGGAACATACAGGAGATCCTCGAAAATACTGACATTTATTCCAAACTCCAAATAATACGAACATCACAATTCTTATTCCCCGGATTCTTATGTCTTGAAAGCAATGTAGGGCCCAATGGAGAAGGGATTTGGTTCAGACGGGTTTTGCGTTCCTATTCAAGTTTTTGAGAAGGCAAACCCAGCTTGAAGCAGGTCAAAGGCAGGTCAGAAGGAGGCCACCAAGACCTCAATGGTCTCTGAATATAGAAGCATCTCAATCTGACGCCATATTGATGCCATCGAGACAGTGTGTAAACCAGGAGCGGACTGACCATTTGGAAACTTGGGCACTGCCCGAGGGCTCGGGGGCAATAGGGGGCCCCATGAGATGCCCCTGGCACCTTTTTCATAGGCTTTTTTGAGTTTGGGCAAGGAAACAGGGCCCCCATGATCCCCTATTGCCCGGGGGCACCATAAGTTGTCAGTCCACCCCTGGCGTAAACACTCAACACTAGGATTCTCCCGGCATTACACCCGGTGTTGCTTAAAGGCTAACCCCTTCAGCCTAAGGGTAAAATAAAAGTAATGCCTAAGCACAATTTTGCAACTTTTACGTGTGTTAGTAGAACCGTCCGTATCATCACTCAACTACTTTGTGCTTCCAGGTGAGTTATACCGCGTTTTTTCTGGACAAATTGGACTTTCATTTGGTGGTGAATGGTAATGGATATCTCCTGATTTTTTTTATATTTTTTATTGTTATCAAAGGAAAACTGACCCAAAATAGTAAGAAAAAAAATATACAGGCGTACCTCGGTTTACGAATGTAAAGAAATGCCCACAGCGATAAAAGAAGAAAAGAATTAGCGAAGGGCAGGCATGACTAGGCCCAGAGTGGGAAGGAAGACGTGTGAGGGTTAATGATTGTTTAGAGTTGGTAAAGGATAGCTGGGGGAACTGGTTGGTAGAGGAGAGTGTAGGTGGGGTCTCCTGCACTTTAGGGTGGGGTGTTCTGGGGAGGGGCGTCAGTTGGGAGCTGGACGTGGGAGAGAGAGCTTCCCTCCCGCCCGCCCTGTTTGGTGAATGTTGTGTTCCTCCTGGGGGGGGGGTTAATTTGGTTCCTGGGCGGGGGTTGGTCTTTGGAGGCGGTTCTTATCTTGGAGGTACAAAATGGTGTGGGACCCATCTTTGGTATGGTGTGCCCGGGAACATTCCAGTTAACCGAGGTTTAACTGGAAGGTGGTGGTGCTGCACTGCGGACAGTATGGTTGTCTCCGAGCTGGTTGGTTGCGGCTGGAGGCCTAGTGGAATATGGTTGTCCGCAGGTGCATTTCGGATCGTTTTGGGGGTGCCTTCAAACACCAACGACAACTCTTTATGTTTTCTGTTATAAGGAATGGTTGATGTGTTTAAACTTGTTAATACAAAACTTGTACTCCAAAATTGGTGTTGTGTTTTCTGTAAGTATAGTAAGTAAAGGGGATTGCTATGGAAGGGTAATGGTGGTGTAGTGGGGTCTGGATGAACCTATCTCGGGTGCGCTAGTCATGCGTTCTGCGGGACTTTTCATATTGTGAAAAATTCGTAAACCGAAACGCAGTTGAATTGAAAACCAATTAATCCATTCTGAAGGTCAGAAAAAAGTAAAAAAAAAGTCTTTTATCTGTTCAAAACGCTTTATAAAGTACAATTTAAAGGTATAAATACCGTACAGGGACATAATTAAAAAATAATTTGTAAATGCATTGAAAACCAATTAATCCGTTTCAGAGGTCAGAAAAAAGTAAAAAAAAGTATTTTCTGTTCAAAACTCTTTATAAAGTGCACTTTAAAGGCATAAATACTGTACAGGGAAATGAGTAAAAAAAAATTTGTAAATGCATTGAAAACCAATTAATCCATTCCGGAGGTCAGAAAAAAGTTTAAAAAAAGTCTTATCTGTTCAAAATGTTTTATAAAGAGCAATTTAAAGGCATAAATACTGTACAGGGACATGATTAAAAAAAATGTGTAAATTATTATTATTATTATTATTATACAGTATTTATAAAGCGCCAATAGTTCGCTCAGCGCTGTACATTACAAAGGGGGACAGAACATGTGACAGAACAATACCAATACAATGCAAAACATGAGGGGATCGAGGGCCCTGCTCTTTCGAACTTACAATCTAGGAGGGAGGGGATGGTGGCACAGGAGGAGATGGCTGTGGGGGATGGAGTGGTAGGAAGAGTGGAGGAGGTCGGCAGGTTAGCAGGGGGTGGGGTAGGCTTTCCTGAAGAGATGGGTTTTCAGGGTGAGGAGAGTAGGTGATAATCTGGTGGGTTGGGGCAGGGAGTTCCAGAGGATGGGTGACACCCTGGAGAAGTCCTGGAGGCGGGCATGGGAGGAGGGGACCAGGGAACTAGAGAGAAGGAGGTCTTGTGAGGAGCGGAGTGTGCGTGTTGGGTGGTACTTGGATATTAGGTCAGTGATGTAGTTCGGGGCAATATGGTGGACGGCTTTGTACGTCAGTGTTAGGATTTTGAATTTGATCCGTTGGGCAATCGGAAGCCAGTGGAGGGATTGGCAGAGGGGGGTGGAGGACACTGAATGGAGGCCAGTGGAGGGATTGGCAGAGGGAGGTGGCGGAGATGGAGCGGTTGGAAAGGTGAATGAGTCTGGCTGCCGTATTCAGGATGGACTGAAGTACAGGGACATGATTTAAAAAATATTTCATAAATGCATTGAAAACCAATTAATCTGTTCGTATTGCGAAAAAAAATTGTAAACCGAAGCATTACTTTCAATGAATTTTCATTCATAAACTGAGAATTGCGTTAGCCGAGGCGTTCGTAAACCGCGCTACGCCTGTATATATTTTTTTAAACGTAGCTGTATATTTCTTGCTACTACCATAACCTACCACCAAAGGACAACTCAAAATACATTTTTCTGTTCCTGACGATCGCAACTATCCCCCCAATGTGTATGTTAGTTGTTGTTTGTACCCGTACTACAGCATTTTTGCTGCTTTTTTTTTATCCCACCTAAAGCACACTGACATTGACACTAATTTAAAAATTAAAAAAAAAAAAAATCCTGACACCCCCCCAAAAAAAATACTGACCCTGATCTTTGACCCCGACTTTGAACTTTGACCCTGACCTTGACCCAAACACTAACCCTGGCACTGACCTAGATCAAACCTTGATCTAGGTATTTTTCACATTTTTACATTTTATTTTTTATTATTTTATTTTTTTTTCTGCACACTTTTTTTTTCTCTGAAAGGACAGAGAGATATACAATGTGCGGCCTGCCTGCCCGTGCTGCTATTGGCTCCCTGACATGCCGGTCAGCGGAACAATTGATAGGAGAGAGATCTGTGTTGATAAACAACACAGATCTCCCTGCTGACAGCGGGAATGTGACAATTTTTGTTTCCCTGAAAGGTTCATGATCTCCCCTTGCGATCGAGACCTTTTCCAATCATGTGACCGCCATGATTCGCTGTGACCCTAAAACCCCGCCCCTCCTCCCGGTTTCTGAAACCACTTAAAGGTCCCGGGAGGCGCCGGCGCAAAGGGGTTATTAGCGAAAAAAGTTAAAAATATATATTTTTTCAAAATTGTCGATCTTTTTTTGCTTACAGCGCAGAAAATAAAAAATGCACAGGCGATCAGATACAGGTAACCCTTTGATCTTCAGCAGGAAAGTGACAGATTTTGTTTCCCTGCTTTGCAGGGAATAAAAACCAGCACATCCCCTAGTAAAACAGCACGCAGTCAACACGCTACACAGTTAGGCTCACAGTTAACCCTTTGATAGCCCCGGATGTTAACCCCTTCCTGCCCAGTGCCATTAGTACAGTGTCAGGGCTTTCTATTAGCACTGATCACTGTATTGTTGTCACCGGGGATGTCAGTGGCAGTTAGTCAGTCGCTCCCCCCCAGTGTCAGAATGCCCGCCGCAGCCCCGCTATAAGTCGCTGATCGCCGCCATTACTAATATAAAAAAATTAAATTATCTATATCGCCATTTGTAAACGCTATAACTTTCATGTAAACCAATTAATTTACACGTATTGGGATTTTTTTTCACTGATCACTGTATTGGTGTCACTGGTGATGTCAGTGGCAGTTAGTGTCAGAATCGCTGCGGGGATCGTCGGCTTGCTTTAAAACGTACCTTTTCGTGGAGCTCGTGGAGAGATCAGTTAACCCCGTATAGGTTGCAAGCCAACGCTCCCCGCAGGATGGATCGGATCTGCGGATTGGGGAGGATAATGGATCGGAATCCGATCCATTACGCTCAATCCGCAGATCCGATCCATCCTGCGGGGATCGTCGGAGGGGAGTGTCACCAAGTGTTCCGGCACCGGGTGACACCGACCCTAGGGACGCCCCTGCAGAGAGGGCTGTGTGCTGTGTGCAGAGCTGTGTAAATCTCAGGACTGGATGGACAGAACTACACCTCCTTCGGCAGGTAAAGCAGCTCTGGAATTGAGCCTTAAAGCCGATCAGGTGACACCGGCGACACATAACTCGGCCGCAGCAGCATCTGTGTCAACATTTCCAACAGCTCTTCTCCCGTCTGGCAGAGTGAATGCAGCACTTTGCTGAGAAGCCATTATTGTATGCAGTTCTCCATCAAATTAAAATAAATAAGGCATTCTTCCAGCTTAACAAATCCGACCTCCTTACCGCGGCGCGCGTTCTGCGGGGAAACGCATTACGATGAATACAGAGGGAGATCCAGGGAAGAAGGCTTGTGCTGTGAAGTACACTTCAACACAGAGGAGTGCAACTTCCATGGCACCGTAATGGCACTTAACATATGTCGGAATTATACATTATGATACATCTGCGAGCCAACGCCGCGGACGGCGATACCAGGCCGCTGAACATTTGTCACCGTTCTTGGAAAAAGCAAAAAAATAGATGTTGTTCTCAACTTTCGTTTAACCCCTCGCCCCCAGAGGATTCCCCCCCCCCCCCCCCCCTTCCTGACCAGGCCATTTTTTTTGCAATACGGCGCTGCGTAACGTTCTCTGATAATTGCTCAGTCATGCAGCACCGCATTTACATCCTTTTTTTCCACTAATTCAGATTTATTTCCGTGGTATTTGATCGCCTGTGCGTTTTTTATTTTTTGCACTGTAAGCAAAAAAAAGACCAACAATTTTGAGAAAAAAAAATAATATTTTTGACTTTTTTTCGCTATTATTATTATTATTATACAGGATTTATATTATTATTATTAATATTATACAGGATTTATATTATTATTATTATACAGGATTTATATTATTATTATACAGGATTTTTATTATTATTAATATTATAATACAGGATTTATATTATTATTATTATTATACTGGATTTATAATATTATTATACAGGATTTATATTATTATTATTATACTTGATTTATATTATTATTATTATTATTATACAGGATTTATATTATTATTATACAGGATTTATATTATTATACAGGATTTATATTATTATTATTAATATTATACAGGATTTATATTATTATTATTATACAGTAATTATATTATTATTATTATTATTATTATTATACAGGATTCATGTTATTATTATTATACAGGATTTATATTATTATTATTATTATTATTATACGGGATTTATATTATTATTATACAGGATTTATATTATTATTATACAGAATTTATATTATTATTATTATACGGGATTTATATTATTATTATTATTATTATTATTATTATTATACAGAATTTATATTATTATTATTATTATTATACAGGATTTATATTATTATTATTATACAGGATTTATGGCGCCAACAGTTTGCTCAGCGCTTTACAATATAATGGGAGACAATACAGCAACAATACAGTTCAATACAAGAGGGATAGGAGGGCCCTGATCCTGGGAGCTTACAATCTAAGAGGGAGGGGCTAATGGTACAAAATGTAGTAACTGTGGGGGATGGACTGGTAGGAGGAGTAGAAGATTCCAGGATTAGCTGAGGGCAGGATAGGCTTCCCTGAAGAGATCGTTTTTCAGAGATCGCCTAAAAGTGAGCAGAGTAGGAGATAGATAAATTAAGGTAGAGAGTTGCAGAGGATGGGGGAAGCTCTGGAGAAGTCCTGGAGATGAGCATGGGAGGAGGAGACAAGGAAGCTAGAAAGCAGGAGGTGGTGCGAGGAGCGGAGAGGACGGTTTGGGTGATATTTAGAGACAAGATCAGTGATGTAATTTGGGGCGGAGTTATAAATGGCTTTATACGTTATTGCTCGTAACCCCTTTAAGGGGTTTCAGAAGCCGGGAGGGGCGGGGCGGGGAGGGGCGGGGCGGGGTTTTAGGGTGCTTTATATATTTTTTGCGCTCTAAATATGAGGCCGCTGAAGATTTATCACCGTTCTTGGAAAAAGCAAACAAAAAAAATAGATGTTATTCTCAACTTTCGTTTAATCCCTCGCCCCCCTGAGGATCCCCCCCCAACCAGGCCATTTTTTGTGTTACTGTGCTGTGTTACTTTAAGTGACCATTGCGCGGTCGTGCAACACCACACCCAAATGAAATTTACGTCCTTTTGTTCCCACTAATTGAGATTTCTTCCGGTGGTATTTGATCGCCTGTGCGTTTTTTATTTTTTGTGCTATAAACAAAAAAAGACGGACAATTTTGAGAACAAAAGAATATTTTTAACTTTTTTCACTATTGACCCCTTTGCGCCGGTGCCTCCCGGCCCTTTAAGAGGTTTCAGAAGCTGGGAGGCGGGGCGGAGTTTTCGGGTCACAGTGAATAGCGGCCGTCACATGATCAGGTCTCGATAGCAAGGGGAGTTTGGGGACCTTTCCGTGAGTCATGGACATATGTGCTGGGAGCGGGCAGGGCGCGCATATGTATTTTCAAATGGTACGCAAATATGCGGCCGCTCGGCGTCAAGGCCCAGACTCCGCGTATTTGCGTGCGCTCGGCGTCTAGGGGTTAAACATGTCCAGTAAAAAAATGTAAAAAATATAATTCTGTCATAAATTTAGGTCAAAATGTATTCTGCTCTGTGGCTTTGCTGAAAAAAAAAAATCCCACAATCTCTCCTCTGTGGGCGCCATTTATCAGGGGGATCCAGCCTTCGGCATCAAAGAGCTGACCCCCCCGGACTCCGGGATTATCCTACACACTTTGCATTGATTAAAAATCTTGCTTCATCATTGGAGGAGATCCGCTCTGCCAGCCGTTCTGCGGATGTAAAGGACGGCTACGAGGAGTAACGAGGAGAGAGACGGCCTACCGGCAGCCACGGGGCCCCATAGACCTGATTAACACTTCACCCTCCAGAGGATCCCCCCCCCCCCGCCTGACCAGGCCATTTTTTGCAATACAGCGCTGCGTTACTTTAACTGACAATTGCGCGGTCATGCAACGCCGCACCCAACTTAAATTTACATCCTTTTTCCCCCACAAATAGAGCTTTCCTTTGGTGGTATTTGATCGCCTTTGCATTTTTATGTTTTGCGTTATCAGCAAAAAAAAAGATCGACAAGTTTGAGAAAAAAACGATTTTGAAATTCTTGCTATTAAACGTGTCCAGTAAAAAAATGTAAAAAATCAAATTTCATCATAAATTTCGGCCAAAATGTATTCCGCTCCGTGTCTTCGCTAAAAAAAAAATCCCAATATGTGTAAATTAATTGGTTTACGTGAACGTTATAGCGTTTACAAATGGCGGTATAGATACTGGGATTGTTTTTTTCCTACTAGTAATGGCGGCGATCAGCGATTTATAGCGAGGCTGCGGCGGGCATTCTGACACTGGGGGGGGGAGTGACTTGGTGTCACTGACGTCCCCTCTTAGCCTTCTGTGACCTCTGTGACGTCTAATGTGACCTCAAGCCTTGTATTGATCTCCACTGTTCCTCTCTGGCACCCCCATTGACCACCTTGGTACCCCTTAGTCCTCACTGACCTCTAATGTTCCCCATCAGCCGCTGACCGGAACAGAGTGGATGACAAATAGGGTACAGAGATCTCCTTCTATAGGTAGACAGGATGGAGGAGGGGGGAGGGAACATTTTTAAAAATAGTTATAGTTTGGCATTTCTAAGCCTAAACCCAACCCTAACTTAACCCTAACACTACCCCCAACCCTAACCCTAACACTACCCCCAACCCTAACCCTACACTAACCCCAACCCAACCCTAATCCTAAGCCTACCCTACCCTAATCCAACCCAACCCTAATCCTAACCCTACCCTACCCTAACCCAACCCAACCCTACCCTAATCCTAACCCTACCCTACCCTAACCCAACCCTACCCTAAACCTACCCTAATCCTAACCCTACCCCTACCCTAATCCTACTCCTAACCCACCCTAACCCAACCCAACCCTAATCCTACTCCTAACCCTACCCTACCCTAACCCAACTCTACCCTAGCCCTATCCTAATCCTAGGCTAACCCTACCCTATTCCTACCTTAATCGTAACCCAACACTACCCTTACCCTAACCTAATTCTAACCCTAACCCTACCCTACCCTACCCCAATCCTGACCCTACCCTACCCTAATCCTAACCCTACCCTAACCAAACCCTACCCTAACCCAACCCTACCCTAAACCTACCCTAATCCTAACCCTACCCTAACCTAACCCAACCCTACTCCTAACCCTACCCTACCCTAATCCTAACCCTACCCTAACCCAACCCTACCCTAACCTTATCCTAATCCTAGGCTAAGCCTACCCTATCCTAATCTAACCCTACCCTACCCTAACCCTACCCTACCCCACCCCTACCCCACCCCTACCCCACCCCTACCCTAACCCAACCCTACCCTAACCCTACCCTACCCTAACCCTAACCCTACCCCACCCCTAATCCTAACCTAACCCTACCCTACCCTAACCCTAATCCTAAACCAACCCTACCCCTACCATACCCTAACCTTACCCTACCCTACCCTTACCCTACCCTTACCCTACCCTTACCCTAACCTTACCCTACCCCTAAGGATTGATTCTGAATAATTTATAAGGATGATAATGTTGCTGTACATTGTAACATATCCGGAATGTATTCCTGCGGACTTGCTGGAAGGTCCACTTTAAAAGTACGTTCATCCATAATCTCAGCTATCCACATCCCCCTCCGCTACCCACTGGTGGGAAAATTTACAAATCCCTTAATATACCCCAACAATCCAAATATGGAGCAGCAAGACGCAAGTGAAAAATGTGAACGTCTCGTCAAAATATGACTTCCAGATAAATGTGGCAGCAAGAACCGAGAAATATGTGCTTAATACACAAAAGTTTCCCTTTTAAACGTGTCCCCGGCGATATGTCACGGGCCCGGGGTGTGGAAATCACCCTGCGGAGATTAGGAGAGTCAGTGAAGTGTGCAGCCTCCTAATAGGCATGGAAGGAAACATGTTTCTACATTCAGCCGCTACACAAAAATGCTGTATTAACCACTTCAGACGCCAGGCGATGAAACCCAATTGCCGCATGTACAATTTAAACAGCTGGCGGTGCTGTAAACTCGATTTGATCCCTGATATGGCTGATATTCCGCAATTTGTACCACATTACCGCTTCTCTTCTGGTGGGCGCAGAGCCGCGTCTCGCTGCCACTGCGCCGCGGTCATGGGGGAAGCGGCACATCCGGGGAGGAATCCCAACAAAGGGGGTAGATTGGGAGAGCCTCAGGCTCATGTCAGGTTAAAGAGAACCTTTCATGCATGTTGATATGCGATTTTCATATATTACAAAATATTTGAAATATATTTTTAAAAATATATATTTTTTAAATACATTCTTCAGATTTAACATATAAAAAAAGTAATTTTAACATATATTTTTACATATATTTGTAGATTATATGTGTTTTTAAAGACATACAGTATATGTGAAAATGTATTTTTAAAAATATTTTTCATATATTTTGTAATAAAAATGCATTTCAACATACAGTATATATATACAGTATAGATTGGGAGGGCCTCGGGCTCATGTCAGGTTAAAGAGAACCTTTCACGCATGTTGATATGCGTTTTTCATATCTTACAAAATATTTGAAATATATTTTTAAAAATATATTTTTTTTAAATACATTCTTCAGATTTAACATATCAAAAAAAAGTAATTTTAACATATATTTTTACATATATTTGTAGATTAAATGTGTTTTTAAAGACATACAGTATATATGAAAATGTATTTTTAAAAATATTTTTCATATATTTTGTAATAAAAATGCATTTCAACATACAGTATATATATACAGTATAGATTGGGAGGGCCTCAGGCTCATGTAAGGTTAAAGAGAACCTTTCATGCATGTTGATATGCGTTTTTCATATCTTACAAAATATTTGAAATATATTTTTAAAAATATATATATTTTTTAAATATATTCTTCAGATTTTTTTAACATATAAAAAAAGTAATTTTAACATATATTTTTACATATATTTGAAGAATAAATGTGTTTTTAAAGACATACAGTATATGTGAAAATGTATTTTTAAAAATATTTTTCATATATTTTGTAATAAAAATGCATTTCAACATACAGTATATATATATATATATATATATATATATATATATATATATATACACACAGAGAGAGAGATAGATTGGGAGGGCCTCAGGCTCATGTAAGGTTAAAGAGAACCTTTCATGCATGTTGATATGCGTTTTTCATATCTTACAAAATATTTGAAATATATTTTTAAAAATATATATTTTTTAAATATATTCTTCAGATTTTTTTAACATATAAAAAAAGTTATTTTAACATATATTTTTACATATATTTAAAGAATAAATGTGTTTTTAAAAAAATACAGTATATGTGAAAATGTATTTTTAAAAATATTTTTCATATATTTTGTAATAAAAATGCATTTCAACATACAGTATATATATATATATATATATATAGATAGATATAGATTGGGAGGGCCTCAGGCTCATGGAAGGCTCATGTAAGGTTAAAGAGAACCATTCATGCATGTTGAAATGCCTGTTGATATGCGTTTTTCATATATTACAAAATATTTGAAATATATTTTTAAAAATATAAATTTTTTAAAATATATTCTTCAGATTTTTTTAACATATAAAAAAGTAATTTTAACATACATTTTTACATATATTTGTAGATTAAATGTGTTTTTAAAGACATACAGTATATGTGAAAATGTATTTTTAAAAATATTTTTCATATATTTTGTAATAAAAATGCATTTCAACATACAGTATATATATATATAGGTTGGGAGGGCCTCAGGCTCATGTAAGTCTCATGTAAGGTTAAAGAGAACCTTTCATGCATGTTGAAATGTATGTTGATATGCGATTTTCATATATTACAAAATATTTGAAATATATTTTTAAAAATATATATTTTTTAAATATATTCTTCAAATTTTTTTAACACATAAAAAATGTAATTTTAACATATATTTTTACATATATTTGTAGAATGTGTTTTTAAAGACATACAGTATATTTGAAAATGTAATTTTAAAAATATTTTTCATATATTTTGTAATAAAAATGCATTTCAACATACAGTGTATATATATATATATATATATTGAATACGGCCAAAATTGTAGTATTTTAAATATATTTCAATATATTTGGGAAGAATATTTTAAAAATATATTTTAATTATATTTTTCTTCCATGTGGGTAATGGTGGAGCTGAGTGGAGGGGGTCCTAAAATCCCGAGGAGAATGAGGTGGGGGAGGAAGGGGTAATATTGTGGGCTGCCTTAAACCCCATGAATAAATATTAAAATTGAGTGAAGAATATTAAAGACCCGGGAAGACGCGGCGGAGCTTAGAGGAAGGCGCAGGGGGGTGCCCCCGTCACAGATCAGGGCTAATAACGCATGCAAAGCTGTGTATTCATATATTCCTAAACAAGGAGCACTTGTATTTCTTCCTGTTTTTGTTGTAGAAAATCCTCTGAAATGAGACTGAGCAGCTGAATAAATGTTTGGAGGGATTATCATAAGATACAGCCGAGGCAACAGTCGCGATCTCTGATAATGTCGGAGTTTATTTTCAGCTTCTATGTGACGCCTCTGAACTCTTCCCCGAATCGCAGCAGCCGGATCCAGACCACCGACGCGCTCTCTGACAGTCTCTCGGCTCCTGTTGCTTGACACGCACCACCTACCTAAACGTCGTTGGTGAAAAAGTCCACCCCTTCGTGTAGGTGGTATTCCCTGATGGTAATGGCGTCTGTCCGTGGGATAATGTGCCCTGACGCACTGCGGAAATGGTCCAAGAATGGTTTGAGAAACACAACACGTTGGAGGTGAGGATCTGGCCTCCAAATTCTTCAGATCTCCATCCAAACAACCCATGAAGGCCTAGGACCTGGTGACTGACATGCAGAGGAGCTAATAGCGGCGCTGGTAGAGAGCGCGTGGGTGCGCACGTGCGCCCCCTACCCGGAAGTGCAAAGTCACATTTATATACTGTACATGATTTCGCTCATCCCTTCTGCCTTGTATTAGTACTTCTGCTATCGGGCGGTTGGGAAGCGGTTAAAGGGATGAGGTGGCATCATCGTTAGTGATCAAGTCCACCCCTTCGTGTAGGTGGTATTCCCTGATGGTAATGGCATCTGTCCGCGGGATAATGTGCCCCGTCGCACTGCGGAAATGGTCCAAGAATGGTTTGAGAAACACAACACGTTGGAGGTGAGGATCTGGCCTCCAAATTCTTCAGATCTCCATCCAAACAACCCATGGAGGCCTAGGACCTGGTGACTGACATGCAGAGGAGCTAATAGTGGCGCTGGTAGAGAGCGCGTGGGCGCGCACGTGCGCCCCCTACCTGGAAGTGCAAAGTCACATTTATATACTGTACATGATTTCGCTCATCCCTTCTGCCTTGTATTAGTACTTCTGCTATCGGGCGGTTGGGAAGCGGTTAAAGGGATGAGGTGGCAACATCGTTAGTGATCAAGTCCACCCCTTCGTGTAGGTGGTATTCCCTGATGGTAATGGCGTCTGTCCGTGGGATAATGTGCCCTGACGCACTGCGGAAATGGTCCAAGAATGGTTTGAGAAACACAACACGTTGGTGGTGAGGATCTGGCCTCCAAATTCTTCAGATCTCCATCCAAACAACCCATGGAGGCCTAGGACCTGGTGACTGACATGCAGAGGAGCTAATAGCGGCGCTGGTAGAGAGCGCGTGGGTGCGCACGTGCGCCCCCTACCCGGAAGTGCAAAGTCACATTTATATACTGTACATGATTTCGCTCATCCCTTCTGCCTTGTATTAGTACTTCTGCTATAGGGCGGTTGGGAAGCGGTTAAAGGGATGAGGTGGCATCATCGTTAGTGATCAAGTCCACCCCTTCGTGTAGGTGGTATTCCCTGATGGTAATGGCATCTGTCCGCGGGATAATGTGCCCCGTCGCACTGCGGAAATGGTCCAAGAATGGTTTGAGAAACACAACACGTTGGAGGTGAGGATCTGGCCTCCAAATTCTTCAGATCTCCATCCAAACAACCCATGGAGGCCTAGGACCTGGTGACTGACATGCAGAGGAGCTAATAGTGGCGCTGGTAGAGAGCGCGTGGGCGCGCACGTGCGCCCCCTACCTGGAAGTGCAAAGTCACATTTATATACTGTACATGATTTCGCTCATCCCTTCTGCCTTGTATTAGTACTTCTGCTATCGGGCGGTTGGGAAGCGGTTAAAGGGATGAGGTGGCAACATCGTTAGTGATCAAGTCCACCCCTTCGTGTAGGTGGTATTCCCTGATGGTAATGGCGTCTGTCCGTGGGATAATGTGCCCCGTCGCACTGCGGAAATGGTCCAAGAATGGTTTGAGAAACACAACACGTTGGAGGTGAGGATCTGGCCTCCAAATTCTTCAGATCTCCATCCAAACAACCCATGAAGGCCTCCTACTATAGGGCGGTTGGGAAGCGGTTAAAGGGATGAGGTGGCAACATCGTTGGTGACCAAGTCCACCCCTTCGTGTAGATGGTGTTCGCTGATGGTAATGGCGTCTTTCCGCAGGATGGCCTCCATGGGTTGGTTTTCCAGCACGTATCACAAATGCTCTATTGGATGGAGATCTGAAGAATTTGGAGGCCAGATCATCACCTCCAACATGTTGTGTTTCTCAAACCATTCTTGAACCATTTTCGCAGTGCGACAGGGCACATTATCCCGCGGAAAGACGCCATTACCATCGTTGGTCACCAATGATGTTGCCACCTCATCCCTTTAACCGCTTCCCGGCCGCCCTATAGCAGAAGTACTGCTACAGGGCGTCAAGGATGCAGAAAATCATGTATATGTATAGCTGCTATTACCTGCGCTGCTATTGGCTCCTCGGCATGTCAATCACCAGGTCCTAGCCGCCGTTTCTTGGCCTGGACTCGGTGATCGTCGGCGGAGATGACAGGGGAGAGGTCTGTATGTAAACAACACGGGTCTCTCTCCTGTCAGCAAGGACATGCTGCTTTGTATGTCTCTGCACAGCATGCCTCCCTAGTAAATTGCACACAGCACACTGGTAACCCTTTGATCGCCAGCAGGAATGTGACAGTATTTAGGCTCACAGTTAACCCTTTGATTGGCCCAGATGTTAACCCCTTCCTGCCCAGTGCCATGAGTACAATGTCGGTGCTTTTTATTATTTATTTATTACAGGTACTTATATAGTGCCATCAATTTACGCAGCTCTTTACATATATATATTGTCCATTCACATCAGTCCCCGCCCCCGAGGGGCGTACAATCTAAGGTCCCTAACTCACATTCATACATACACATACTATGGACAATTTTAGACAGGATCCAATTAACCAATGAACCTACTTGCATGTCTTTGGATTGTGGGAGGAAACTGGAGTACCCGGTGGAAACCTACGCAGGCACAGGGAGAACATGCAAACTCCAGGCAGGTGGTGCCATGGCTGGGATACAAACCAACGACCCGAGTACTGCCAGGTGCCGCCTTTTTATTATCCCCGATCACTGTATTGGTGTCACTGGGGATGTCAGTGACACCAAGTCAGTCCCCCCCCCAGTGTCAGAATGCCCACCGCAGTCCCACTATAAGTCGCTGATCGCCGCCATTACTAGTAAAAAAAAATTTTAAAATCCCAATATATATCCCGCCATTTGTAGACGCTATAACTTTCACATAAACCAATTAATTTACACGTATCAGGATTTTTTTTCCGCAAAGACACGGAGCAGAATACATTTTGGCCTAAATTTATGACAAAATTTAATTTTTAAAATTTTTTTCACTGGACGTGTTTAATAGCAAAAAGTCAAAAATATTGTTTTTTGTTTCAAAATTCTCGGTTTTATTTTTTTTTGTGTATAGGACATAAAAAAATGCACAGGGGATCAAATACCACCAAAAGCTCTATTCCTGGGAAAAAAAGGACGTAAATTAAATGGGATGCAGCGTTGCATGACCGCGCAATTGTCAAAGTAACGCAAAAAAAAGGCCTGGTCAGGAAGGGGGGGGAATCCTCTGGAGGGTGAGGGGTTAAACCTGAACACATTAATTACACGGGTTCTGTGGCTGATTAAGGTGGTAATTAAACTCCTCTGCATTAAATCAGCCTCAGAACCCGTGTAATTAATATGTGTTCGGCTGTATCCCGGGTTCACACTGGCGCGGTGCGGAATTCTCAGCGTTTTCTGTGCGAATTCCGCACCGCATCACAATCGCACCCCGTTCATGCGAACCGCTGCGGGTGCGTATGTTCAGTTAACAACACCCCGAAATCGGTCCGCAAAACACGGTGCGATGTGCAGAATCGAATCACATGGGTGTGAATCCCCGTGTGATCCGATTCTAGTGCGGACCCAAAAAAGAGTCCTGCACATTTTTGGTGCGGATGCGTTGTGATTTGAGCAATACAAAATGTACGACTCCGATCGCACCGCACACAAATCGCACGTGATCTGCACAGGAATGCGGCGCGGTTCCTGTGCGAATCACACGAGATGTACCGCACCGCATGTATGTGAACCCGGCCTTAAAGGGATGAGGTGGCCACCCTAGGAGGCTCCACCTCCCAACTTACAGGACTTAAAGGATCTGCTACTGACGGCTTATTGCCGATACCACAGCGTACCTTCAGGCGTCTACTGGGGCCCATTCCTTAAAGGGTTATGGTGGGAGGCCATCAGGGCATCAGAGAATAGCTGCGGGAACTCCCCTTTTCTGAGTCACTCATTGTCTCCGCCCCCCTACCCGCCTCTGAGCATCGCTCCTCGGTTTTATCCCCAACCCACCTCCCCATACCTCTCCTTTTAGAGAATACAGACCCAATTATCATTTTGTGGTACTAATTTGTATTCACTTTGGTAATGATAACAAGAAAAGGAGTAAAATAGATCCCCTGCAGCCAGCAACAATAGACCACCTGCGACAGACTACCCCCCCCACCCAGCAACAATAGACCACCTGCGACAGACTACCCCCCCCACCCAGCAACAATAGACCACCTGCGACAGACTACCCCCCCCACCCAGCAGCAATAGACCCTTGGCAGCAACAGCAGATCTCCCTGCAGCCAGCATCAATAGACTCCCTCACTCAATAGTAGATCCCTCCCAGCAACAACTGACCACTCAGAAATATAAGACCATCCCCAGCAACAATAAATCCCCCCAGCAACAATACACCTCCAGAGACCATAGATCCCCCAGCAGTCAGCATCAATAGATCCCGAGGCACACCCCAGCAACCTTTGCCATTACATACAATCAGTGTTGGAGGTGCCGGGACTGTGTTCCCCTTGCGTGCCCAGTGAAGAAAAGCCCCCGGGCCATAGTTATGGCTGATTTGTGTACCTTGATCCAAATATTCGCCCAGCAGCAATAGACCCTTGGAAGCAACAACAGATCTCCCTGCAGCTAGCAACAATAGACCCCCTCACTCAAAAGTAGATCCCTCCCAGCAACAACTGACCACTCAGCAATATAAGACCATCCCAGCAACCATAGATCCCCGCACCAGGATCAACAGACCTCTCCAGCAACAATAGACCTCCAGCGAGCATAGGTCCCCCAGCAGTCAGCATCAATAGACCCTGCAGCACACCCCAGCACCCCTTGCCATTACATACAGTCCATGTTGGCCGTGCCGGAACCGAGTTCCCACTGAAAAAAAGCCCCCGGGCCATAGTTATGGCTGATTTGTGTACCTTGATAAAATATTCCCCCAGCAGCAATAGACCCTTGGCAGCAACAACGGATCTCCCGGCAGCTAGCAACAATAGACCCCCTCACTCAACAATATATGCCTTCCAGTAACAACTGACCACTCAGCAATATTAGACCATCCCCAGCAACAATAGATCCCTCACCAGGAACAACAGACTTCTCCAACAACAATAGACCTCCAGCAACCATAGATCCCCCAGCAGTCAGCATCAATAGACCCCACAGCACACCCCAGCACCCCTTGCCATTACATACAGTCAGTGTTGGAGGTGCCGGGACTGTGTTCCCCTTGCCTGCCCAGTGAAAAAAAGCCCCCGGGCCATAGTTATGGCTGATTTATGTTCCTTGATCCAAATATTCGCCCAGCAGCAATAGACCCTTGGAAGCAACAACAGATCTCCCAGCAGCTAGCAACAATAGACCCCCTCACTCAACAGTAGATCCCTACCAGCAACAACTGACCACTCAGCAATATAAGACCATCCCAGCAACCATAGATCCCTCACCAGGAACAACAGACCTCCCCAGCAACAATAGACCTCCAGTGACCATAGATCCCCCAGCAGTTAGCATCAATAGACCCTGCAGCACACCCCAGCACCCCTTGCCATTACATACAGTCAGTGTTGGAGGTCCGGGACTGTGTTCCCACTGAAAAGAAGCCCCCGGTGGCTTCTTTTGTACCTTGATCCAAGCTGAACCAATATGACTGTAGAGTCCTCTTTGCACCCGGGGCCCCCAGGCAGCTGCCCATTCTGCTCTTAATATTATTATTATTTCACGTACTAATATAGCTCCGTCAACGTACACAGCACTTTACATATATATTGCATGTTCACATCAGTCCCCGCCCCCGAGGAGCGTACAATCTAAGGTCCCAAACTCACATTCATACACATACTAGGGCCACAGGATTCAATTAACCTCCCAGCATGTCTTTGGAGTGCGGGAAGAAGCCGGAGTCCCCAGAGGAAACCCACGCAGGCACAGGGAGAACATGCAAACTCCAGGCAGGTGGTGTAGTGGTTGGGATTCGAACCAAGGACCCGAGTACTGCCAGGCGAAAGTGCTAACCAGTTAGCGACTGTGCTGCCCTAGAAGAAGAAAGGAAAGGAGAGGAGAGGAAAGGAAGAAGAAAGAAAAGGAAAGAGGAGAGGGGAGAGGAGAGGAAAGGAAATAAAAGGAAAAAGGAAAGGAAAAAGGAGAAAGGGGAAAGGATAGGAAAGGGGGGGTAGAGGAGAGGATGCAAACTCCAGGCAGGTGGGGCCATGGTTGGGATTCGAACCAACAACAGGCGGAAGTGCTAACCATTTAGCCACATTGCTGCCCTAAATAATAAATAATAGGGTACACGGACCCCCACTGGAGCGCCGTCCATCTTTTCCATCCTGCAAGGTTGTAGGGAGGCTAATATTTCGTCTGCAGCAATTCACAGATTTCTCTTGCTAATTGGAGTCGAATTTTAAGCAAACAAAACGTGGCAAAAAAAAATGAATAAATAAATAAACTCTGTAACTGTTGCTGTAGGAAAAGAAAAAAAATGTTTATGAGGCAACAGCTGTTGAGAGCGAACGAGCCGGCTCTCCTGTCTGAATATTAATGAATTTCGCTCGGATTGTAGTGACATTAAACTTTGGACTCGAGAGACCCGAGAGTCAAATAACAAGTTTACACTGAGCGAGCTTCATCGCATTTCATCGCATTTCATCGCATTTCATCGCATTTCATCGCATTTCATTGCATCTTACAGGAAAGCAAACAGCCGCAGTCATGGGAAGCGAAACAACAAAACAGTCCGGCGTGCTCACATACAGGGGCGGACTGACCATTCGAGCGCTCGGGCACTGCCCGAGGGCCCGGGGTCAGTAGGGGGCCCCGTGAGATGCCCCTGTTACCTTTCATTGGCTTTTTCATAGGCTTTTTTGGGTGTGGCGAGGACACAGGGGCCCCATGATCCCCTATTGCCCGGGGGCCCCATGAGTTGACAGTCTGGCATGCTCACATATCAGGGTTCAAATATGGAACTGTAAGGGACAGACACATTGTTATACCCATCGTAAAAGATTGCCAAATGAGCCCCAACCCATAGGATGCTTTTCGTGATCCTGGAGCCAGGGAGCGCTTCATACACGTGCAGTGGTCTCCAAGCAGTGGTCTCCAAACCAAGGCCCAATGGGCAGGGCTGCTGTTAGAAACCACGGGGCCCCTTACAGCCAACCTAACAGGGCCGTCCCCACAAAGTTATGAACGAACACAGTGAGTGATCGGTACCGATCACTCATTGTGCTCATTCAGGAAAGGAAGGGGCTGGTAAATGTGACCTTCTCCACTCTCAGGGGCGGACTGACAACTCATGGGGCCCCCGGGCACTAGGGGATCATGGGGCCCCTGTGTCCTTGCCCAAACTCAAAAAAGCCTATGAAAAAGGTACCAGGGGCATCTCATGGGGCCCCCTACTGACCCCGGGCCCTCGGGCAGTGCCCGAGTTTCCAAATGGTCATTCCGCCCCTGCCCACTCTCCATCCTGAAGGATCCCATTGTGTTCTTGCAGCTGCCGGTGTAAAGGAGGGGAGGGAAGACGGAAGCACTGTGGGGGTGGGGGCATGGGATGAAGGGATTGGTTCCAGTAACTGCCCTTACCCCCCTGCCATGCCAATCACCACGATTTATCAGGTCATGTGTTACAGCTGCTTTTTGGGGGGATTATAGGGGTCCAAGGTGACATTAGACATATCTGGACTCTGGCAGGGCTGCGGTTAGAAACCATGGGGCCCCATACAGCCAACCTGATAGGGCTCCCCCCAATAAAACACAGTTTACTAGGCTTCAGTTATGAATGAACACAGTGAGTGATCGGCAGCAATCACCCTTTGTGTTCATTCAGGGAATGAAGGGGCTGGTAAATTACTGGAACCGATCCCCTGCATGCCTCTCTCTGCAGCAGCTAAAAGCCAGTGGAGAAGAAGAGAAGAAGCCAACTCAGCTGCTGAAGAGAGATCCATACAGGGGATCAGTTCCAGTAATTTACCAGCCCCTTCCTTTCCTGAATGAACGCAATGGGTGATTGGTATCAATCACTCACTGTGTTCATTCATAACTACTGAAGCATAGTATGGATGGAGCCATACAGGGGATTGATTCCAATAATTGCCCCCCAAGCAATTACCCTCTCTGCCCACTTCCAATACACCCTGGGCCCCCCCCGCTGGCCTGGGCCCCACACAGGAAGACTGGTGGAATCCCCTTATCCATGGCCCTGCCAATGGGACCCTTTGCTTGTCTTTATCCACCCCTCGGGGCACTTTTTCATCCACTGATACAAAACACTATGGGGTTGGTTTACTAAAGACAAATAGACTGTGCACCATACAAGGTGCAGTTGCACTCTGCAAGTGCAATTGCTCCAGAGCTTTGTAAATGAGATAAAGATTCACTTTGCAAGGACTACCCAATCATGTACAAGGAAAATTGAAAAAAAAGCACTTTTGCTTGTACATGATTGGATGATAGAAATCAGCAGAGCTTCTGCTCATTTATTAAGCTCTGGAGCAACTGCTTTTGCAGAGTGCAACTGCACTTTGCAAAGTGCACAGTCTATTTGCCTTTAGTAAATCAACCCCTTTTAGTTTTCACTGGCACCAATGATAGGTCTCTATTCCTCTCACTGACACCAATGATGGAGCACTATTCCTCCCACTGACACCAATGATGGAGCACTATTCCTCCCACTGACACCAATGATGGAGCACTATTCCTCCCACTGACACCAATGATGGAGCACTATTCCTCCCACTGACACCAATGATGGGGCACTATTCCTCCCACTGATACCAATGATGGGGCACTATTCCTCTCACTGACACTGAAAATGGGGCACTATTCCTCCCACTGACACCAATGATGGAGCACTATTCCTCCCACTGACACCAATGATGGAGCACTATTCCTCTCACTGACACTGAAAATGGGGCACTATTCCTCCCACTGACACCAATGATGGAGCACTATTCCTCCCACTGACACCAATGATGGAGCACTATTCCTCTCACTGACACTGAAAATGGGGCACTATTCCTCCCACTGACACCAATGATGGAGCACTATTCCTCCCACTGACACCAATGATGGAGCACTATTCCTCCCACTGACACCAATGATGGAGCACTATTCCTCTCACTGACACTGAAAATGGGGCATTGTTCCTCCCACTGAACCAACAATGGGGCACTATCCCTCTCTCGAGTGTATCACAAAATGAGCTCAGGCACTGATGTTGGCTGAGAAGACATTGCTTCCATATGGTGTTCCCATTTACCACAAAGGTGTTCAGTGGGGTTGAGGTCAGGGAACATGAGCGCTGGAGTTCCTTGACCTCAAACTCATCCAACAAAGTTCTTATGAAGCTGGCTTTGTGCACAGGGCTCAATGGACAAACATTCCTACAAACAGGCTTCAAACTCTTGCGGAAAACCTTCTCAGAAAAGTGGAGACCATTCCTCCCAAGTTTCTGAGATGGGAAGGAGGTACACTCAGTATCAAAAATTGAGGTCAGTTATTGATGGTGGACGGGAAAACATTGTCTAGAATCAGTGTTCCAATTCATCCCAAAGGTGTTCAACAGAGTTGAGGCTGGGGCTCTGTGCTGGTCACTCAAGTTCCTCCACAGCAAAATGGTCAAACTATGTCTTTATGGAGATGTTGGATGGAAAAATCTGGCTCATACCAGTCCATCCCAAGTACAGCTATTGCTAGTTAGGCTAGCAATAGCCGTATGAATGGCAGAGTCAAGGACACGTCGGCAACAAATACCGGGTTGGTTATGGGAGAGTAAAGCTGGAAAAATGTAACATTACAAATAAACAACTTGCCCTGACCTCAGCAGGGTTGAGGTCAAGGCTCTGTGCAGGATACTCGAGTTCCTCCACACCAAACTCATCAAACCGTGTCTTTATGGAGATGTTGGTTGAGAAGACCTGGCTCATTCCAGTTCATCCCAAAGGTGTTTAGTAGGGTTGAGGTCAGGGCTCTGTGCAGGACACATGAGTTCTTCCACATTAAACTGGTCAAACTATGTCTTTATAGAGATGTTGGATGTGAAGACCTGGCTCATTCCAGTTCATCCCAAAGGTGTTCAGCAGGGCTGAGGTCAAAGCTCTGTGCAGGACACTCGAGTTCCTCCACACCAAACTCATCAAACCAAGTCTTTATGGAGATGTTGGTTGAGAAGACCTTGCTCATTCCAGTTCATCCCAAAGGTGTTTAGTAGGGTTAGGGTCAGGGCTCTATACAGGACACATGAGTTCTTCCACATTATACTGGTCAAACTATGTCTTTATAGAGATGTTGGATGTGAAGACCTGGCTCATTCCAGTTCATCCCAAAGGTGTTCAGCAGGGTTGAAGTCAAGGCACTGTGCAGTATATTCGAGTTCCTCCACACCAAACTCATCAAACCAAGTCTTTATGGAGATGTTGGTTGAGAAGACCTTGCTCATTCCAGTTCATCCCAAAGGTGTTTAGTAGGTTTGAGGTCAGGGCTCTGTGCGGGACACATGAGTTCTTCCACACTAAACTGGTCAAACTATGTCTTTATAGAGATGTTGGGTGTGAAGATCTGGCTCATTTCAATTCATCCAAAGGTGTTTAGTAGGGTTGAGGTCCGGGCTTTGTGCAGGACACTCGAGTTCCTCCACACCCCACTTGAGGTCCGGGCTTTGTGCAGGACACTCGAGTTCCTCCACACCAAGCCCATCAATCCATGTCTTTAGGAAGCTGGCTTTGTACACAGGACACAGTCATGATAGAACATAAAAAAAGTCCTTCCCCAAACTGTTACCACAAGCGTGAAAGATAACTCCTTAACCCAGATAAATAAGACATAAAATACATTTTCAAGTTGTTTATTTGTAATGTTACATTTCTCCAGCTTGACTCTCCCATAACCAACCCGGTATTTGTTGTCGACGTGTCCTTGACTCTCCCATTCATACGGCTATTGCTAGTCTAACGTCTTCTGGAACAGATCTTTTTTATAGAGCAGAACAATCACAATGTAGGGGGATCGTTAAGTGAAGCTGTAGACTGAGGTGAGGAGTTTACGAGCTCGGGATAATTAACGCCACGCTGAAATCTTCGTATATAAATACAGTGTGGATTCTCCTACAACACAATTCTACTGCGAAAAACACTGCAAACATGTAGGCAGCTATAAAATCCCCCACATAGCCCAGTTTTCTATTGATCATGACATTCCTAAAGCTGAACGCCAGATAAAAAAAAAACAAATACACAAATTAATGCAGCTCTGTATTCAATAATTTATTGTTAAAATGGAATTCCTCCAAAAAAAGTCCTAAATGGGGCTGGGGGAAGGACAAGACCTGCAAGTGATAATGAACTGCGGCAGAGAAAAATATCAGGTCTTCTTCTGTGCCAGGCAGGACCAGGGGCGGACTGACCATTTGGAAACTCGGGTACTGCCCGAGGGCCCAAGATCAGTAGGGGGCCCCATGAGATGCCCCTGGTACCTTTTTCATAGGCTTTTTTGAGTTTGGGCAAGGACACAGGGGCCCCATGATCCCCTATTGCCCGGGGGGCCCCATGAGTTGTCAGTCCGCCCCTGGGCAGGACTGAGCTGCATGGATGAGCTGTGAATATTTTGGAACCCAACACAAATACAAATCATTTGGGAAGTAAAATGGCTCTTATATAAAGTCATACCTGAGAATTTGCTGGAAATGACCCAGGAATGACGGTATTTCGATTCTGCCACCAGGACACCAAGTCACCAGGTCATTACCGTAATCAGTGAAATCTCTGGCTTAGATTCAGGGCCAATGCCAACTGGCAAAGTTATATATAGAGGAAAAGGAAGTGGGAATTGGACGCTCAAGGTACTACCTCTCAAATTTGAGAGGTAGCACACTGAAAGTCCCATTTCTGCTTTTCTTTATATATGACCTACGCTGGCCATACATGGCCCAGTTTTTTTTTCATTCAGCCAGGGGGCTGAATGAAAAAACAGAACCAAGAAGCCACTTGATCAGCAGCTGTAGCCAATGACTACAGCGCTGATCTGTCTATTCTAAGGACTTCCTTCTGTAATAATACAGTAGTGCAGTGGGGAGGATTTTGCACCTCCTTGTGGTTTTTCCACAAGCCTGGGGCCACCAGTTGGCGCCGTGTGAGCAGGTATTTTCTTACTGATCCATAATGAATTGGTTTTAACAGGGGTTCTCCAAGACCTGAAATTTATTTTAAGGGTTCCTCTGGGGTAAAAAGGTTGACAGAGTCTGCCCCAAGGATACTACTTCCCTAGCCATTATGCTGATGACGAAACTAAGGGTTTGCCTCTGAAAATTTGCACCTCTTTGTGGCTTTTCCACAAGCCTGAGGCCACCAGTTGACACCATGTAAGCAGGCATTTTCCCACTGATCCATAATGAATTGGTTTTAGTAAGGGTTCCTCCAGACCTGATAATTATTTTCAGGGTTTCTCTGAGGTAAAATGGGTGACAGAGGTGGTCTCAAAGATGCTTCATCCCTAGCCATTATGCTGATCATCAAACTAGGGGTTTGCCTCTAAAATTTTGCACCTCTTTGTGGCTTTTCCACAAACCTGAGACCACCAGTTGGCACCGTGTGAGCAGGTATTTTCCCACTGATCTATAATGAATTGGTTTTAGTAGGGGTTCTTCGAGACCTGAGAATTATTTTAAGGGTTCCTCTGGCGTAAAAAGATTGACAGAGGCTGCCCCAAAGATACTACTTCCCTAACCATTATGCTGATGATGAAACTAAGGGTTTGCCTCCGAAAGTTTTCCCCTCTTTCCATAAGCCTGGGGCCAAGAAGCTTGCCCCTCTTTCCACAAGCCAATAATCCCAATGACTATGCATTTGCTGCTCCTGCTTGGCTGTTTAGAGAGACCAACAAGCAGCGTTTGTTATTTACACGGTAGAGTGTTCCTTTCTGTTCCCGTCCCAGAAGTCGCTCTTTTCATTCCTCGCTTTATGTTCTGCGGTGGTTTTAACTCAGACAGACATAAAACAACCACATGGCGCTTAATACTCCACTACCCTCACAAAGGAGGATTAACAGTGACAGCTAACGTGGAATTCATGTTTTGTTTATCCATCAGATACTCAACAGCTGCTTGGAGGTACTGCAGACAGATGTTCAAAAATGATATTCAACATTACGTCCAATTTCGACTTTTTACAAAATTGTGATCCAATCAGACGGAGCTCTTCTGTGTCTGATGATTTATGAAGGGACGGTCTGATAAGTTTACTTGTTTTTAGCGATTACAAGAAACAGCTTTGGAACTGAGAGGCGTAATATCTTTCCCGTAAGGAAGGTAACATCTGTAATGGTTCATAGCGGCCGTAAGTGGCTGTCAAATTGGGTGAAATTTTCATTGTATCTCTAAACAGCTTCACTAGGAAAAACGGAATATAGACATACAAAGATTGTACCGTAAATATGTTGAAAGGGAAAACTCCTCTTTCAAGGAAAAAAAATATAACAAATGAAAAGAATTAATAATATAGCATGCAGCGCCCTTCTAGTTTAGAGCAGGCTGCTGGGTAAATTTAGGTTGGCTCCACTGTAATTAGAGGAGCAGGGGTGGATTGCTTAGGGCAGCTCAGTATTTCACAGACTGCTGGTCTGTTATCCCTGGTTAACGTACGTACTGCTCTGTGGGCCACAGTTTTCATGGGCGCGGCAGCCCGTTCAGCTGAAAAGGCTGCCTTGCCTCATGAAACACAGGAAAAGGTCCCTGCACTATTTTTGAAATCGTTGTCCGCACGGGAACTGCAAGTACAATGTGGTTCCCTTTCGGGTGCAATTTCCTGTGTGGGGGGCATGCCATTAGGATGAATGGCACCTGCCTACATCTGCGTTTCACTGTGCAAGTAGTTGCGGCTGTAGGAACATGTGTGGATCCAGCAGCGGCAACCACCCGCACAGGTGTAAACTTTACCTTACTTCCCCCGTCTTCTAGAAATTTTTAGAACTATAGTGGGAGGAAGGACTTAGTGTGCAGCCTGAACATTTATGGAAGCCCAGCCAATCCCTGGGGAGGTGTGCCCAGTAGATGGTAAGAGAGTCCATAAATGGTCTGAGACCTGAGCAGCAAGAGGCAGTGTTCCTGGGTCCAGTTCTGCAGGAGGCGACCCAGAAGTCTGGGAGGAAACACAAGGCTTTTTCTTCTTGCTCTCACAGGTGGATGGATTGGCTAAAGAAGATGGAGGAAAGGGATGGTGCTCAGGGGTGGGTAGGGGGTGGAGGCAAGGGACAGTGCTCGGACGTGGGTAAAGGGTGGAGGCAAGGGACGGTGCTTGGAGGTGGGTAGAAGGGTGGAGAGAAGGGACGTTGCTGGGAGGTGGGTAGGGGGTGGAGTCAAGGGACAGTGCTCGGAAGTGAGTAAGGGGTGGAGGCAAGGGACGGTGCTTGGAGATGGGTAGGAGGTGGAGACAAGGGACGATTCTCGGAGGTGGGTAGAGAATGGAGGCAAGGGATGATGCTCAGAGGTGGGTAGAGGATGGAGGCAAGGGACGATGCTTTGAAGTGGGTAGAGGATGGAGGCAAGGGTCGGTGCTCAGAGGTGGATAGGGTGTGGAGACAAGGGACGGTGCTCAGAGGTGGATAGGGTGTGGAGACAAGGGACAATGCTTGGAGGTAGGTAGAGGATGGAGGCAAAGGACGGTGCTTGGAAGTGGGTAGAGGATGGAGGCAAGGGTCGGTAATCAGAGGTGGGCAGGGTGTGGAGACAAGGGACGATGCTTGGAGGTAAGTAGAGGATGGAGGCAAGGGGCGGTACTCGGAGGTGGGTAGGGGGTGGAGACAAGGGACGGTGCTCAGAGGTGGGTAGAAGATGGAGGCAAGGGACTGTGCTAGGAGGTGGGTAGGGTGTGGAGACAAGGGACGGTGCTCGGAGGTAAGTAGAGGATGGAGGCAAGGGACGGTACTCGGAGGTGGGCAGGGTGTGGAGACAAGGGACGGTGCTTGGAGGTGGGTAGAGGATGGAGACAAGAGATGACTCAGAGGGGGGGGAGTTTCTGCAGGACAAATGCTAAACGGCATGTTGTTTTTTTTTTTAATATATGCAACAGGGTTGGGAGGGTATTTACCCTACATGCATAGTAATTGCCTTCCCAACCCCATTGCATGTAGTCATTTTCGCTGCATAAGCCTAGCAAGGGAAGTGGCAAAACAGCAGATCAACTGGCAGGATCAACAGCTGATAAATCGATGTGGCAGGAGGACTCCGAACCCCCCCCCCCCAAAACGGCCGTGGTAATGGTGCTGACAGAATGTACGGCATATTCCCTATTTTGGATTTTGCTCAGAGAACGACTTTAATGGATTTCAGCAGTTTACTAACCCAGCAATCAATAGCAGATTTCCCCTTACAGAGCCCTCCGCCCAGATACTTCACGATCGAACGACTGCTTGTGCCGCGCTCGCTTTCTGCCGCCAACATCATCTCGTTCATGGTTCAGCAGCAAACAGACAAGCTTGAAGTACATTAAAATTTGTTGCTGGCGTCTCCGTCATCATCTTTGTCTGGAATGTCACAACCTGTCCCCTCGCGCCATGCCAGGTGCTCAGGAGAGAGTAGCGGCCGCGGGCAGAAAGACGAACCGCCGAAGAGACGTTGACAGAGGAAAATGACAAACTCTGTACAAAATGTGCACTCAGGTATGGACGGAGGTCTGACAGACTCTATGATCGACATGTTCTCCTGCGCCTGTATGCAGTGCCGGGACAAGGTGATCCAGCGCCAAGGGCAAGGAAGCCAAACTGCTCTCCCCCGGTTCAAGCTTAGGTGATCCTACGCCCAGCAGTCGCTCTTTTGTCAAAATCACCGCCGTTGTCACCACTCCTGTCAGCCTTGTGACAGAAGGAAGGCGCCCCCATCCCTACAGCAAATCATTGCACCCAGGCAGACGCCCCTTCCACCCACCCCATTGCGCCAAGGGCAGCCGCCCCTTTCGCCCACCCCATTGTGCCAAGGGCAGCCGCCCCTTTCGCCCACCCCATTGTGCCCAGGGCAGCCGCCCCTTCCACCCATCCACCCACCCCATTGCGCCCAGGGCAGCCGCTTCTTCCGCCCACCCCATTGCGCCCAAGGCAGCCGCTGCTTCCGCCCATCCCATTGCACCCAGGGCAGCCGCCCCTTCCACCCATCCCATTGCACCCAGGGCAGCCGCCCCTTCCACCCATCCCATTGCACCCAGGGCAGCCACCCCTTCCGCCACCCCACTGCACCCAGGGCAGCCATCCCTTCCGCTCACCCCACTGCACCTAGGGCAGCCACCCCTTCTGCCCACCCCATTGCACCCAGGGCAGCCGCCCATTCCACCCACCCCATTGCGCCCAGGGCAGCCGCCCATTCCACCCACCCCATTGCGCAGAGGGCAGCCGCCTATTCCACCCACCCCATTGCGCCCAGGGCAGCCGCCTATTCCACCCACCCCATTGCGCCCAGGGCAGCTGCCCCTTCCACCCACTCCGTTGCGTCCAGGGCAGCCGCCTATTCCACTAGGCTCTGAAATGTTTCACATTTCCAAAAATGTATCAGCTATCACAGAGATCATCCCCTGACAATGCCCTCATCTGATTTTCTCTCGAGAAGGACAGAGCCATCTTTGTTCAGGCATCATTCAGGGTGAATATTTTCTTTCTGGACTGAGATGCCTGCTCTGAGATGTCACAACCACCTTAACTCTGGTGCCTGTGTTCACAAATGTTTGACACAGATCAGACCCTGCTGTAGCCTCCCGCCTCTTGACTTGCTGCAAAGTTAAAATTCAAGCATGAACGCTGTCATTGACACATAGAAGAGTGATGGTAGAAATAGTATGCTTGGCAAGTCTGGTCCATTTTCTATCTTTATTTTTAATTTGTATCTATTTTTTCAAAATCTATATATTTTTATTTTTTCAACTTTTTTTTTTAAATGTGTTTACATGCTTATTTTTTAAATTTTAATATTGTATTATAATTATTACACATTATTATTATTACACATTATTAATTATTATTATTATTACACATTATTAATTATTATTATTATTACACATGCTACAGTTGGCTATGATTGGCCCAGTCCGTACATGTGACCACTGTGACCAATCACAGCTAGCAGCACAGTTGTAAGCAATGAATGGCATGAAAGGGAGCCATTCATTGCTTACAACTGTCATGTGATCTGCTGTGATTGGTCACGGTGATCACATGACACTGGCAGCGGGCTGGTGTAGTGATGTGACATTGACCGTGGCCGGTGGACACAGCCGGTGACAAATTGCGCTGGAGAATGGCCTGTGGGGCACGATCCTGGGAGGACCTCATATGATGCCCCCCTAGGATGATAGGGATCCCGCTCAGCCGTCATCGTACAATAGGCTGGACGGGGAGGAGTTAACAATGCAATAAATAGCATTTTTGGTTTGCGGTGCTCAGATGCGGTGAAGTTCCACTTTAAATAAGCACTGCCCTCACCAAAAATGGCCATGGAGGTCAAGCAGAGCACCAGCGTCCAATCAGACCGCTGCTCTACTGATGACGGCAGGGTGTCAAACTGGCGGCCCTCCAGCTGTTGCTCAACAAGTCCCATCATGCCTCTGCCTTTGGGAGCCAAGCTTGTAACCGTCAGTCTTGCAATGCCTCATGGGACTTGTAGTTTGGCAACAGCTGGAGGGCCGCCAGTTTGACACCCGTGTCATAGAGGAAGTTGCTCCCACCCTCCTTCCCCTTCAAACCTAGCGCCACCTACAGAGGGGGAGCACAGACTGCACCTGCCCACACCCGCACCAGGGAAATCCATCACCAAGTCTTAAAAACGCCTACCACTCCGCCATTTTAAAATAGAACCTGGGAACAGAATGGTTCAAATTGGAAAAACACACAAATCATCCTGGCTGACTGGCTTAGAATATCAGCTCATTTGCTTTTAAAGCGGAGCTCCACCCAAAAGGGGAAGTCCCGCTTTAAGGACTGCTCCCCATTAAGGATTGGCACCTTTGGGGGGCAGGGGTGCCCGAATTTGACTAGTACCCGCTCCCAATTCCGGTCGGATTGCCTAGGCTAGGGGTAGGCAACCTGCGGCTCTCTAGCTGTTGTGGAACTACATTTCCCATGAGGCATTGCAAAGATTACAAAACTGACAGTTACAGCTATGACTTGCAGAGGCATGATGGAACTTGTAGTCCTGCGGCTCTCAGGTTGGCTACCCCTGGCCTAGGCGATCGGAAACGTTAGGTGTCCTCCCTCCCTCCCTCCCTGTAGTCTTTTAGGACACATGACAGGTCCCAGAAGACTACAGGACCATTCATGAAGCTCAGAGCTTCTCGCGCATGCGCAGTGGGTACTGAAAGCTATCACAGCCGGGTGACCACACTGAAGATGCCGGCCTCCTGGAAACGGGCTGCGGGGGACACAGCACGGGACCGAGGGACAGGTAAGTGGCTGTTTTTTAAAAGTCATCAGCTACAGTTTTTGTAGATGCTCTTTTATTTTTTGACAGGTGAGTGGAACTCCGCTTTAAGCAGTCATCCCAACTATATAAAAAAAAAAGGGAACATGTTATATTTAGAGACCTAAAAGCTACGACGCCATTCGAGACGCAACTCTCCACAATCAGATCCCAGTTCCAAATTTATGCATCCGATTTCTCCAGGGAGCAATCCTTGACAAATTCTAATCTTCGGAGCACCAAGGGAACAGTAAAGGCTCAAACGTGTGTTTGACGGCGGCACGAAGGAAAAAAAAAAAAGAACATTTCAGAGTGAAATCCCTTTAATTTCTCGACAAAAGATTGTATTTAAATATTTCAGTTCCTATAGATCTTGGCTAATGTATTTGTATTGCCTGAAGGGTCCCTAAATTCCGATCGGGGCGCGGATGTCATCAAGGCTCTGTCCTCGGGCCCCTTCTCTTCTCCATCTACACGTCCTCCCTTGGCCAACTCATACACTCTCACGGCTTCAACTACCACCTCTATGTCGATGACACACAAATCTATCTCTCAACCCCCCACCTCACCCCCTCGGTCTCTGCCCAAATCACACACCTACTGAGCGACATATCAGACTGGATGTCACTCCACTTCCTTAAACTGAACCTCTCCAAAACCGAGCTCCTCGTCTTCCCCCCAGCCCGGACACCACCCCCCATTGACTCCATCACATCCAACAACGCCACCATCAAACCCGCCTCGCAGGCCAGAGTACTTGGTGTCATTCTGGACTCCAACCTGTCCTTCCAGCCCCAAGTCCAATCTTTAACAAACTCATGCAGACTCCACCTCCGCAACATGCAGACTCCACCTCCGCAACATGCAGACTCCACCTCCGCAACATCGCCAAAATCCGCACGTTCCTAACTCCAGAAACCAATAAACAGCTCATCCACTCCCTCACCATATCACGACTCGACTACTGCAACTCCCTCCTCACTGGCCTGCCTTGCCGCTGGCTATCCCCGCTTCAGTCCATCCTGAATACGGCTGCCAGACTCATTCACCTTTCCAACCGCTCCGTCTCCGCCACCCCCCTCTGCCAATCCCTCCATTCAGTGTCCTCCACCCCTCTCTGCCAATCCCTCCATTCAGTGTCCTCCACCCCCCTCTGCCAATCCCTCCACTGGCCTCCACTCAGTGTCCTCCACCCCCCTCTGCCAATCCCTCCACTGGCCTCCGATTGCGCAACGGATCAAATTCAAAATCCTAACACTGACGTACAAAGCCGTCCACCATACTGCCCCGAACTACATTACTGACCTAATATCCAAGTACCACCCAACACGCACACTCCGCTCCTCACAAGACCTCCTTCTCTCTAGTTCCCTGGTCTCCTCCTCCCATGCCCGCCTCCAGGACTTCTCCAGGGTGTCACCCATCCTCTGGAACTCCCTGCCCCAACCCATCAGATTATCACCTACTCTCCTCTCCTTTAGGCGCACCCTGAAAACCCATCTCTTCAGGGAAGCCTACCCCACCCCCTGCTAACTTGACTGACCTCCTCCACTCTTCCTACCACTCCATCCCCCACAGCTATCTCCTCCTGTGCCACTATCCCCTCCCTCCTAGATTGTAAGCTCCAAGGAGCAGGGCCCTCAATCCCCTCATGTTTTGCATTGTATTGGTATTGTTCTGTCACATGTTCTGTCCCCCTTTGTAATGTACAGCGCTGAGCCAACTATCGGCGATTTATAAATACTGTATAATAATAATAATAAGGGATGCCGGCTATCGCTGGATGTGGCTTTCTATCGTATATCACCTCTCTCTGTCTCTAGAACTTCATATACTCGCCATTCTTTCTTCCATCATTCTCTCCGCGGAGCCCAGGCATTGTCCAATTAAGACATCTGAAAAGATTTTTTAATGAGACAGATCTATGCACCACTTGAAATATTCCAGCTGAATGAATCTGAAAGACTTAAGGCGTTATCTTATATAGGAGAGCCTTAAAAATAGCTTGATATTAAAATGAGGTTATTTTTACTATTCTGGTGAAAAATTTGCATTTTTTCCGACAATCTGGGAATTTTTTTTCTTTTTCTTTCTTTCTTTTTTTTTATTCTCATCTACTTTTGCGCTTTATTGAGGGCCCTGGGAGAGACGGCTTATATAACCATTCTTCTTTTTCCTTCTGTTAAGTTTCAAAGTTTTCATTTCAAACAGTTTTCATTTCAAAATTGAAAATTACGGATAGTCTTTATAATCGACCCAAAATGCACTTCCCACCATCACACCAATATCAGCTCGTTGGACGTCCCATTGGTAATCCCTAGGCTTTCATTTGGCCTAGTTTCTACTTTTCGGGGAGGAATTTCCACAAGAACGTGTGTGTCCATTCAGCCAAAAGAGCATTGGCTGGTATAAGGGGTGGGCAGGAGGGCATGGTGGGGATTTGGGGGAGTCGTGATAGAAGGGGTCATTTGGAGGGGTGGATTGGTGCTAGGAGGGTGGATTTCTGTTAAGAAGGGGGGATTTGGGGGGGAGGATTTGTGCTAGTAGGGATGACTGGGTGGATTTGTGCTAGGAGGACTGACCATTTGGAAACTCAGGCATTGCCCGAGGGCCCGGGGTCAGTAGGTGGCCACATGAGATGCTCCTGGGACCTTTTTCATAGGCTTTTTTGAGTTTGGGCAAGGACACAGGGGCCCCATGATCCCCTATTGCCCGGGGAGCCACATGAGTTGTCAGTCCGCCCCTGGCTAGGAGGGTGGATTTCTGTTAAGAAGGGGGGATTTTGGGGAGGAGGATTTGTGTTAGTAGGGATGACTGGGGGGATTTGTGCTAGGAGGGGTAATTGGGGGGGGGGGGGGAATTAGTGCTAGGATTTGTGTTTGGGAGAGGTGTATTTGGATGGGGGAGAGCATTTGTGCTGGGAGGGGAGATCTGGGGAGGGAAAAGATTTGAGTTGGGAAGGGGTATTTGTACTGGAAGAGGGGGAATTTTTATTTGGGGAGAATTTTGCCTTGCAAAGGGGTAAGTGTGAAGATTAGTGCTTCAAATTTTTGAGGGGTGAGGGAGGGGATTTTTGCTGACACATAATGCTCATACCTTTTTCTTTGGGGGTGGGGCATTTGGCATCTTTGCCTTGGGCGGTAGATGGCCATGTCCCGACACTGTTTGTGGGGTCAGGTACTGGTCTTGGAAGGGAAGTCCCGACACTGTTTGTGGGGTCAGGTACAGGTCTTGGAAGGGAAGTCCCGACACTGTTTGTGGGGTCAGGTACAGGTCTTGGAAGGGAAGTCCCGACACTGTTTGTGGGGTCAGGTACTGGTCTTAGAAGGGAAGGCCTGGTTTCAATTGGTGTTCCTCAGTAGGTTTGAGGTCAGGGATTTGTGCAGAGCACTCAATTTGTCCACAGACTCCAGACTCATAACACCGTGTCTTTATGGGGCTGGCTTTGTGCACAAGGGGAACAGTCATGCTGAAGCAGAAAATGGCACTTGTTACTTTTGGCAACAAGTGTCAGGACCCGGGTCTGAATCTGCAACCTCAGCCGTGTCTGGCAATATCTCTTCTTGCTGAGCCGCCTGGGATGCTGGACAACTTTCTTGACAGTTCCTTGACTAATCCTGTCTTGAACCTTGTTTGTCTTGAACCCTGAACACTTGTGCTCCTCCCATGAACTTCCTATTTAAGCCATGCCTTTGTACTTCCTGTTAGCCAGATAATTGTGGTCACTCCAGCCAATATCTTGTACTTGTCACTCCTGCTGTCATCTTTGCTATCACTTGTTAGCGACCTTTGGCTTGTTCCTCGATGGTTCAAATGTCCGATGCTCTCTGCTGAGCTGACCAAGATTCAAACCATCTATGGTTGGCTGTAGTCATTTCAAGGGGTGTCTATATACTGCTGGTCATGTCAGTAGGGCAGGCCACAGGTTGCAGGAAATAAAATCGCTTGATTCCCCCCATCAACAAAGCCAATGTTGATGGGGAAATCCCTCCTGTGGAGCGATTACGTTCTCCCAGGGGGGGGGGGTGAGTGAGCTGTCCCTGCAGGAAGAACACAGTTATTACTGCTGTCGTAGTCGCACAACAATTGACTTGGGTACACTCAGCCTGCCCATAGATGGTTCAAATCTCAGCTGGTTCCTGCTGAACCTGCCAAGATTTGTACCATCTATGGTCAGTGGTGTATTTAGGTTTTGTGCTGCCCTAGGTAACACAAAGATCGTCTGCCCCCACGGACACCGACCAACACCAACCCCCCTTCCCCCTCCCGCGGAGAGAGCCTGACATTGACTAACAACACCTCTACCCCCCACCTGGGAGAGCCTTCCGCTAAACCCCCCCCCCCAGCAATAGAGAGAAAGACACTCATCTTCCGAGCTCTGGACGTCCCTGGGAACGAGAGTCAGGCTCTACATACACAATCAAGCAGCCCGCAGCCTTTCTCAGATCCCACCTGGTTCCCATGGCGCGCATGTCCCTTCTTCCATCCCTTCTTCTGGGGGGAGGTGTTGCCCCCTGAAAAATGCCACCCTAGGCAAGTGCCTTGTTTGCCTTGTGGTAAATACGCCACTGTCTATGGTTGGCTTTAGTCATTTCAAGGGGTTTCAAGGGGTGTCTACATACTGTTGGTCATATATATAGGGCAGGCCATAGATGATGCAATTTTCTTCCTTTCCTTATTAACACAGTCGCATACAGCAGAACCATCTACTGTATGGCCAACTGAGGTGTCAGGGTTGAGGTGTCCGGCCAGCTGAGGTGTCATGGTTGGGGTGTCCGGCCATCTGAGGTGTTAGAGTTGGGGTGTCCAGCCAGCTGAGGTGTCAGGGTTGGGGTGTCCGGTCAGCGGAGGTGTCAGGGTTGGGGTGTCTGGCCAGCTGAGGTGTCAGGGTTGAGGTGTCCAGACAGCTAAGGTGTCATGGCTGGGGTCTCCGGTCAGCTGAGGTGTCAGGGTTGGGGTGTCCGGCCAGCTAAGGTGTCAGGGTTGGGGTGTCCGGTCAGCTGAGGTGTCAGGGTTGGGGTGTCCGGTCAGCTGAGGTGTCATGGTTGAGGTGTCCGGCCAGCTGAGGTGTCAGGGTTGAGGTGTCCGGCCAGCTGAGGTGTCATGGCTGAGGTGTCCGGTCAGCTGAGGTGTCAGGCTTGAGGTGTCCGGCCAGCTGAGGTGTCAGGGTTGAGGTGTCCGGCCAGCTGAGGTGTCATGGCTGAGGTGCCCGGTCAGCTGAGGTGTCAGGGTTGAGGTGTCCGGTCAGCTGAGGTGTCAGGGTTGGGGTGTCCGGTCAGCTGAGTTGTCAGGGTTGAGGTGTCCGGACAGCTGAGGTGTCAGGGTTGAGGTGTCTGGCCAGCTGAGGTGTCATGGCTGGGATGTCCGGTCAGCTGAGGTGTCATGGCTGGGGTGTCCGGTCAGCTGAGGTGTCAGGGTTGGAGTGTCCGGCCAGCTGAGGTGTCAGGGTTGAGGTGTCTGGCCAGCTGAGGTGTCATGGCTGGGATGTCCGGTCAGCTGAGGTGTCATGGCTGGGGTGTCCGGTCAGCTGAGGTGTCAGGGTTGGAGTGTCCGGCCAGCTGAGGTGTCAGGGTTGGGGTGTCCACAAACTTTGGCCCTATAGTCTATATTTAGAGATGCAATATTATTATTTTTTTTTAAATTTCTGAGCCCAACTCTATGCGACATCTTTTGAACGTCTTTCAAGTCATTGCTGTAGGAATGCAAAGCGCCGGCCTTTTGTTTGTGACTTGTACCTCCCTTTGTTTAGCTTTCAGCTATACTCAAAACCAACTGTTTGTTCGAGACGTTGCTCCTTTCTCCATGCGGGAAAAAATGTCCATTTTCAGACAGATTAAAATGTATTTTGTATGCTAACAACGAGATCAGCCAAATCAGACTGGGCCGTCATCAGCGCTAAACAGTCCTATTAGCACGACGGAGAATTGTGCCGAGAGCATCAACACCTCTTACAGAGCAGACAACTTAGGAGACATCTCTGGATCTAAATAGTGTTCAGAACTCGGGAAATATCTCGCAGGATAAGCTTTTCATGACGGACAGAATTAAATACAAATATGGGGTTTATCAAACAATGAGGAGCATGCTGAAATCGACACTGAGCAAGTTCTAAAGACAAAAAAGATCAAGCGAAAGCGATGAAATAGAATTAAAGAGAGACCTCATCCAAGGCTTCTTTTTTATGGTTTTCAGTTGAGTGAGGAATGGACCTTCTGGTATATCCTTACAGTCTTACGCCATCGGGACCCCAATGAGGATCCACCACTGTGCGAGATTTCTCCTCACTTCCTCTCCTGGAGACCACCAGGGTATTGAGGTGAGGTGAACTTACTTTTTCATTCTCTAAATTTCATTATCTCTAAAATTCTTATGGGGAAGTCACCATGATACCATGAACTACCATGAACTACCATGAACCACCGTGAACCGCCATGAACCACCATGAACTACAATGAACCACCGTGAACCATCGTGAACCACCATGAACCATGAACCAGCATGAACCACTGTAAATCACCATGAACCATGAACCACCATGAACCACCATAAACCACTGTGATCCACCATGAACCAGCTTGAACCACCATGAACCACTGTAAATCACCATGAACCACCATGGACCACCATGAACCACCGTGAACCACCATGAACCATGAACCAGCATGAACCACCATGAACCACTGTAAATCACCATGAACCACCATGGACCACCATGACCACCGTGAACCAACATGAACCATGAACCAGCATGAATCACCATGAACCACTGTAAATCACCATGAACCACCATGGACCACCATGACCACCGTGAACCAGCATGAACCATGAACCAGCATGAATCACCATGAACCACCATGAACCACCATGAACCACCAAGAACCACCATGAACCACCATGAACCATGACACCATGAACCATCATGACACCATGAACCACCATGAACCACCAAGAACCACCATGAACCACTGTGAACCATGACACCATGAACCACCATGAACCATGAATCAGCATGCTAATATAGGGGATAGCCACAATCTAGTTTTTTTCTCCTTTTTTTGGGAGGGGAGGAGGGGGGTGAGTTTTTCAGTGTTTCTTTAGTGTTTTTGTATTAGCATTTAGCAGCATTTTTTTCTCGAGTTTTTTTAACATCTGGGTGCAAACACTTTCATTCAAGTAAATAAATAAAATTAAATAAATTAATTAAATTAATTCTTCAGCCACAATCTAGTTTTTTTCTCCTTTTTTTGTGTAGGGGGGAGGGGGGTGTTTTTCTGTACTTGATTTTTTATTTTCAATAATCGTGATAAAAAAAATAAATAAACAACAAGGCTGATGAGAAGCTTTTTTTAGGGTGAGGGTGGGGGAGGATATTAAGGGTAATTTAGTTTATTTAATGTTGTGTTTTTTGTATTTGTGGTTTTCTCCAGTTGTTTATTATTTGGGTACTGCCTCTTATTTTTTTAATTTTTTTTTAAAATGTTGTTCATTAATTTATTTTTTTAAATTTCTGTGGGAAAAAAAAGTGTTTTTTAGTGCATGGAGCCTAAAGATATCCCGTTGCAGCCAATAACGACATTTGGAGGCTCAAAAAAAAAAAAAAGAAAAAAAGGCCAGCGATGTATTTAGCAGGAATTACAGGGAGGCATGAGCGAGCCGATGTATCAATGTCATTCAAAGTTGGAATTTCCCTATAAATACCGGCTCACCAGCCTCCTAGAGCCGGCCTAGTTACTCATGGCTTAGTGGAAGCAGAGCCAGGGGCGAGTAGCGGGGAGAAATTATGTGGAAATAACAAAGCAAACTAACCATACCAAATGTAATGTTTCATCAATGTAATGATTTTTGTTCTATCATCCTAAAGGCAATTAAAGAGCTTATTTCCTGCGTCCCCATGGGCCTGGCATCGAACAACGCCGACTCGGCACGTCAGACGCAGATTGATAGATTTCCTCAAAAGGCATCGAAGAGTTTCATACGGTAAGTGGCCCGGCAAAGGGAGCCAAGCTGGAAATTTTAATATCATTATCGGGTATTTTTTTTTATTTTTTGGCACGTCCTACGCCGTACACAATAGCCACTTATTATTACCTGCAATTACTCTCTAGAGAGGATGGAAATTGAAAGCCCACGAGTTCGTTTTTTCCACATTTATATTCCAGCTCGGTGTAAGGTTGACCGGGTTTGGAAAAACGGCAATCCATCTTTGTGAGGTGATGTTTGTAGTCGCTGTTTTCAGATCCTAGGGTTAAAAGTGGGGCACCCCCAGACCCCCCCCCCCCCCCCAAGACCGTGCCCCCCAAGACTTATGCAGGCCATAGACGGGTCGAAAACTGGCCATTTTTTAGAAAAAAAAAACCCAAAAATCGGTTGTTCAATAGACCGACGTTACCACCAACGGTAAAAACAATTTGGCCGATTTTCACACCATTAATGGGTTAATTGGTCGTCCGTTTTTCGGGGTTTTGGCACATTTTTTTTATCAGTGAAGTTGCAACAAAATTGGCCGATTTTGCCGATTGGACGATTTTCCCGGCAATGATGGGCAAATAGGTCAATCTTTTTACTGATAAAAAATCTGCGCATGAGCCGTGACCTGCAAGAAGAAGAAAAAGAAGAAGAATTCCAGTCCGCTATTATATTTGACATGAAAAAGTACAACAATGTATCTATTTGTATCCGAATAAAACCATCTGTATCCGAAATGGATACAAATGGATACATTGTTGCAACCGCAAGACTTTTTCATGTCAAATATATTAGCAGAGCTCTCTGCAGGGACAGAAGTAATTAAATATTGGCCGTAGACGGGACAAAAATCAACTGATTTTTTCTACCATTGGTGGTAACATCGGCCTATTGAATGACCAATTTTTCGTTTTTTTTGTTTTTTCAAAAACGGCTGGTTTTCGACCCGTCTATGACCTGCATTAGTTACATAGTTAGTCTGGCTGAAAAAAGAAAAAAGTCCATCCAGTTCAACCAATAAAAAAAAAAAAAAGTTATAATGCTATACCCAAAGTTGGGCAAAAAATCCAGTAGAGCACGATCCAATTTGCTCCTGCTGGGAAAAAAATGGGGTGAGGGGTGTATGGGGTCACATAGTTACATAGTTAGTCTGGCTGAAAAAAGACAAATGTCCATCCAGTTCAACCATTAAAATAACAGTTGATCTAAAAGGCAAGAAATCCCAGCAAAGCCCGATCCAATTTGCTCCTGAAAAAAATTCCTTCCTGATCCCCCGAGAGGCAATCGGATATTCCCGGGATCAACTTTCCCTATAAATGTTATATCCAGTTATATTCTGTGTATCCAAGAAAGAATCCAGGACTTTCCTACAGCAATCCACTGAGCTGGTCACAACCAACTCTGAGGGAGTCTATTCCACATTCTCACAGCTCTTACTGTGAAGAAACCTTTCCGTGTTTTGGAGATTACATTTCTTTTCCTCCAGATGTAAAGAGCGCCCCCTTGTCCTCTGTGATGACCTCAGGGTGGATGTCTCTACACCGAGTTCACTATATGAACCACTGATGTATTATACATGGAGATCATATCCCCCCTTATGTATTATACATGGAGATCATATCCCCCCCTTATGTATTATACATGGAGATCATATCCCCCCTTATGTATTATACATGGAGATCATATCCTCCCTTATGTATTATACATGGAGATCATATCCCCCCCTTATGTATTATACATGGAGATCATATTCCCCCTTATGTATTATACATGGAGATCATATCCCCCCTTATGTATTATACATGGAGATCATATCCCCCCTTATGTATTATACATGGAGATCATATCCCCCTTATGTATTATACATGGAGATCATATCCCCCCCTTATGTATTATACATGGAGATCATATCCCCCTTATGTATTATACATAGAGATCATATCCCCCCTTATGTATTATACATGGAGATCATATCCTCCCTTATGTATTATACATGGAGATCATATCCCCCCCTTATGTATTATACATGGAGATCATATCCCCCTTATGTATTATACATAGAGATCATATCCCCCCTTATGTATTATACATGGAGATCATATCCCCCCTTTATGTATTATACATGGAGATCATATCCCCCCTTATGTATTATACATGGAGATCATATCCCCCCTTATGTATTATACATGGAGATCATATCCCCCCTTATGTATTATACATGGAGATCATATCCCCCCCCCCCATGTATTATACATGGAGATCATATCCCCCTTATGTATTATACATGGAGATCATATCCCCCTTATGTATTATACGTGGAGATCATATCCCCCCTTATGTATTATACATGGAGATCATATCCCCCCCCTTATGTATTATACATGGTGATCATATCCCCCCTTATGTATTATACATGGAGATCATATCCCCCCCTTATGTATTATACATGGAGATCATATCCCCCCTTATGTATTATACATGGAGATCATATCCCCCCCTTATGTATTATACATGGTGATCATATCCCCCTTATGTATTATACATGGAGATCATATCCCCCCTTATGTATTATACATGGAGATCATATCCCCCCCTTATGTATTATACATGGAGATCATATCCCCCCTTATGTATTATACATGGAGATCATATCCCCCCCCCCTTATGTATTATACGTGGAGATCATATCCCCCCTTATGTATTATACATGGAGATCATATCCCCCCCCTTATGTATTATACATGGAGATCATATCCCCTCTTATGTATTATACATGGAGATCATATCCCCCCTTATGTATTATACATGGAGATCATATCCCCCCTTATGTATTATACATGGAGATCATATCCCCCCCCTTATGTATTATACATGGAGATCATATCCCCCTTATGTATTATACATGGAGATCATATCCCCCCCCCCCCCCCCCCATGTATTATACATGGAGATCATATCCCCCTTATGTATTATACATGGAGATCATATTCCCCCTTATGTATTATACATGGAGATCATATCCCCCCTTATGTATTATACATGGAGATCATATCCCCCCTTATGTATTATACATGGAGATCATATCCCCCCCTTATGTATTATACATGGAGATCATATCCCCCCCTTATGTATTATACATGGAGATCATATCCCCCCTTATCATATCCCCCCCTTATGTATTATACATGGAGATCATATCCCCCTTAATCTCCTCTTGTGACCGATTTATCAGGTGAAGGATCTTTCATGGAAAAAAAATAACTGTCCTAAGAATCCATTCACACTTGTGTGACTTGCCATGTGACTTTGGGGTCCAAAAGTCCACGAACTTTGACCCCTTGGCGCCGGCACCTCCCAGCCCTTTAAGGGGTTTGTGATTCCGGGAGGCGGGGGTTTAGGGTCACGTGACCGCTGTGATTGGCTGTCACAGCGGTCACATGACTGGACAGCTCCTGACCGCAAGTAGTGATCGGGGCCAAGGAGTCCAGCGGCAACATCTTCCATTTTTGTGTTCTTGGGTTGAGTTATCCTTTAAGGACCCAGCAGAGACTTTCCATTCGCTTCCAGTTACAATGGCGTCTTCCGTCACGCACTTCCACCCGATTTTGCTCCCCTCTGCAGGATATTACCCAGCGCCGCGCCGGGATTTGTCAGCAATATAGAAGAGCTGAAGGTCAACCGCGCAATTAAAATGTGAGATAACGAGGTCTTCCAGTCATTTGGAGGCTGCAGGGAATAGAGAGGAAAATATACTCCGTATGTATAAGTACTGCGGTATTTACTGTAAATAGAACACCGACCGCGCCACGTTGTGTGCCACGCACAGATAATTGCCTGGATTTCAATATTTCTCAACAAAAAAACCAGCCGGGAGCTGCCGGGGTCCTTGTGGACTGGCATATCAACCGTTCCCTCTGATTGGCTCATCATGAAGCTGGTTTATCAAAGAGAACCTGTCATGGACCAGAAGGCTCGGGCAGATGCGGCCAATCCCTGACCCAACTGTTCCAGGGCAGGTAGGACCATTTTATTTGACTCAATGAAAGCCAAGTCAATGAAAAGTCAATGAAAAGTCAATGAAAGTGATATGAAATCCTCAGTATGTTCGAGCAGATGATTTAATCGCTTGAAAACAATCAATATTTGAACCTCTGCACTGGATGTTCGCTCGGATTAACCCCTCACCTTCCTGAGGATTCCCCCCCTTCCTGACCAGGCCATTTTTTTCCAAAGCTCCTCTCTTCTTCTCCCCCTCCCTCGTGGCTCTCTATGCTGTGTGCATCAATAGAAACACACATCCCCATAGGCTAGCATTGGCAAGGCACTCCCCTGCTCCTCCCTCCTTCTCCCCTTCCCTCATGGCTCTCTATGCTATGTGCATCAATAGAAACACACATCCCCATAGCCTAGCATGGCAAGACACTCCCATGCCCCTCCCTCCTGCTTCCCCTCTCTCATGGCTCTGTACTCTGTGTGCAACATTAGAAACACACAGCCCCATAGCCTAGCATGGCAAGACACTCCCCTGCCCCTCCCTCCTTCTCCCGCTCCCTCCTGGCTCTCTACTCTGTGTGCAACAATAGAAACACAAATCCTTATAGCCTAGCATGGCAAGACACTCCCCTGCCCCTCCCTCCTTCTCCCCCTCCCTCGTGGCTCTCTACGCTGTGTGCATCAATAGAAACACACAGCCTCATAGCCTAGCATGGCAAGACACTCCCCTGCCCCTCCCTCCTTCTCCCCCTCCCTCGTGGCTCTCTACGCTGTGTGCATCAATAGAAACACACAGCCCCATAGCCTAGCATGGCAAGGCACTCCCCTGCCCCTCCCTCCTTCTCCCCCTCCCTCGTGGCTCTCTATGCTGTGTGCATCAGCAGAAACACCCAGCCCCATAGCCTAGCATGGCAAGACACTCCCCTGCCCCTCCCTCCTTCTCCCCCTCCCTCGTGGCTCTCTACGCTGTGTGCATCAATAGAAACACACAGCCCCATAGCCTAGCATGGCAAGGCACTCCCCTGCCCCTCCCTCCTTCTCCCCCTCCCTCGTGGCTCTCTACGCTGTGTGCATCAATAGAAACACACAGCCCCATAGCCTAGCATGGCAAGACACTCCCCTGCCCCTCCCTCCTTCTCCCCCTCCCTCATGGCTCTCTACGCTGTGTGCATCAATAGAAACACACAGCCCCATAGCCTAGCATGGCAAGACACTCCCCTGCCCCTCCCTCCTTCTCCCCCTCCCTCGTGGCTCTCTACGCTGTGTGCATCAATAGAAACACACAGCCCCATAGCCTAGCATGGACTGCTCCTCCACCCACTTGCCTTCTCCAAGCTAACAGACTAGCTCCAGACTGCACCATTCCCGTGAACATGTAACATGCATTGCATTTGTGTGAATGAGCCCCAGTACCGGGACAAAGTCATCCAGCGCCCAGGGCAAGGATCCAAAATTGCACCTCCTTCCCCCCACTATTAATGAATGCCGTAGAATGGGTGTACCACCCTGCATCTTTTCTGCACCCCCCTGATGCTCTGCCCCCAAGGGCAGCTTCCCCTCCTGCCCACCCCTCGCCCCAGCCCTGAAGAGCCCCTATTACCACAAAGTGATAAAACAGTCCTAATAGTTTACAAACTCCTGATTTGTAGCTAGCGAGTCTCCCGAGCAACCCAATGGCCAATCAGCCTCCGTTCCGGGACAACTGAAGCTCACATGTCTGGTTTATTCTGAATCTGAAAATCAGAATCTCCTTTGCAAGTTTTTATTCTATAATTAATAAAAAAAAAGTAAAGTTAAAAAAATAAAAAAAAATGTAAAAAAAAAAAGTTTATTTTTGTGCTTTTATATTTGTGATTTACTTTGTGATTATATTTGTGATTATAAATGTGATTATATTTGTGATTTTCTTTGTGATTATATTTCTGATTTTATTTGTGATTTTATTTGTGATTATATTTGTGATTATATTTGTGATTCTAAATGTGATTCTAAATGTGATTATATTTGTGATTTTATTTGTGATTATATTTGTGATTTTCTTTGTGATTTTCTTTGTGATTTTCTTTGTGATTATATTTGTGATTATATTTGTGATTTTCTTTGTGATTTTCTTTGTGATTTTATTTGTGATTATATTTGTGATTCTAAATGTGATTATATTTGTGATTTTCTTTGTGATTTTCTTTGTGATTTTCTTTGTGATTATATTTGTGATTATATTTCTGATTATATTTGTGATTTTCTTTGTGCTTTTCTTTGTGATTATATTAGTGATTATATTAGTGATTATATTTGTGATTATATTTGTGATTTTATTGCGCCTTCTTGTCTTTTTCTTGGCCAGTAAAATGGTGGCATTGTATCGCTATAGTTCAGAGAGTATATGTGTCAGGACCAGCCCCCCCCCCCACACCGTCCCTGCAAAGATGACCCGCTGCAGCGGATTGGCCGTAACGCGCGGCGAGCAGTCATCAACCCACGATTGGTATGTCAGCGCCCGGCCCAAAAAACGAAAGACGTCTTCCAAATCCTGCCGTATCCATTTCCACCATCTGGGTTCGGCAGCTGTCTCCACCCAGACAAACAAAAAGCAACACATAATGTGTCATCCAACAGACTCTCCCGCCCTCCCCGCCGCCCGGCACGCCGTTCTCACGCTAACGCTCCAATATGGCTCAAATGTTTTTGAAATTTGTAACTATTTAGTTGGAGAATTCCCAGCAAAAATCAAAGCAGAAGGAAAAAAAAAAGAAAAAGCAACTTTCAAGTAAAACGATACAATCTGTGTGAGTTCTGAGTTCCTATTATTCAAAGTTTTTTGGGTTTTTTTTTTTACCGTGGGTTACTTTTGATTCGGATCCGTAGATTTTGCCTCTGGGGCGTTTCTCGACTATGGAACGAGATCGGGGTTTATTTTTTTGCAGCGGGAACGCGGGTGGAACGCACCTCCAGCTCTAAGGTTCCGTTCACACCTTTACAGTCCCTTTTGCAGCGCTTTTTCGCAGTTCGTTTTGCATTTTTCTACACGCGGTTTTTACTGCGTTTTGTTCAGTTCTGTTTTTTTTTTTGTTAAAATGGAATTTTTTTTGTTGCTGGGCAGAATAAAAATGCAAAACGTGGCAAAAACGCGCTACCGTGCATTTCAGCAGCTTCTCCATTGAACTCTATCGAAGCAAAAATGCTGATTTTTGCTTTTAGAAAAGTCCCCGCCCCTTTCCAAAAAATGCAGGTGAATGTGTTCCATTGGAAACCATATTGAATGGACTGCAGTGCGTTTCTGCAGAAAGCACTAAAAAACGCCTTGGTATGAACGGAGCCTGAATGTTTGTAATGGCAAGGGGTGTGGGATGTGTGCTGGAGGATCTATTGATGTTGGCTGCTGGGGGATATATTGTCACATAGTGGGGATCTGTTTTTGTGCGGGGTCCATTGTTGCTGGAGGGGGATCTATTGTTTCTGGGGGGTCTTATGTTGCTAATAGGATTCCACTGTATAGGATGCTGGGAGATCTATTGTGGCTGCTGGTGGGCTCATGATGCTGGGTTAGACCGTTTGCTGCTGGGGGTGTTGTTTTGTTGTGGGTGGTCCATTGTTGTTGTATGGGGGATCTGTTGTTGGGAGGGCCTATTATTGCTGTGGTGGGGTCCATTGATTGCTGGGGGAGTCTATTGTTATGTAGGGGATCTATTGTTACTGGACTATAGACGATGACTTTCTAGCATTTAGACCAGCTGGGTTCAACATTTTAACCCTACAGGAACCCTTAAAAGAATTTTCCATTTGCAGGAAACGCTTGTTAAAGCCGATTAATATGGGGTGAGTGGGAAAATTGTCCCTTACATTGGGGGTCAGTGGGAAGAATGTCCCTTACATTGGGGGGTCAGTGGGAAGAATGTCCCTTACATTGGTGATCAGTGGGAAGAATGTCCCTTACATTGGGGGGTCAGTGGGAAGAATGTCCCTTACATTGGTGGTCAGTGGGAAGAATGTCCCTTACATTGGGGGTCAGTGGGAAGAATGTCCCTTACATTGGGGGTCAGTGGGAAGAATGTCCCTTACATTGGTGATCAGTGGGAAGAATGTCCCTTACATTGGGGGTCAGTGGGAAGAATGTCCCTTACATTGGGGGTCAGTGGGAAGAATGTCCCTTACATTGGTGATCAGTGGGAAGAATGTCCCTTACATTGGGGGTCAGTGGGAAGAATGTCCCTTACATTGGTGGTCAGTGGGAAGAATGTCCCTTACATTGGTGATCAGTGGGAAGAATGTCCCTTACATTGGGGGTCAGTGGGAAGAATGTCCCTTACATTGGGGGTCAGTGGGAAGAATGTCCCTTACATTGGTGATCAGTGGGAAGAATGTCCCTTACATTGGGGGTCAGTGGGAAGAATGTCCCTTACATTGGTGGTCAGTGGGAAGAATGTCCCTTACATTGGTGATCAGTGGGAAGAATGTCCCTTACATTGGGGGTCAGTGGGAAGAATGTCCCTTACATTGGTGGTCAGTGGGAAGAATGTCCCTTACATTGGTGATCAGTGGGAAGAACGTCCCTTACATTGGTGATCAGTGGGAAGAATGTCCCTTACATTGGGGGGTCAGTGGGAAGAATGTCCCTTACATTGGGGGTCAGTGGGAAGAATATTCCTTACATTGGGGGTCAGTGGGAAGAATGTCCCTTACATTGGGGGTCAGTGGGAAGAATGTCCCTTACATTGGGGATCAGTGGGATGAATGTCCCTTACATTGGTGATCAGTGGGAAGAATGTCCCTTACATTGGGGGTCAGTGGGAAGAATGTCCCTTACATTGGGGGTCAGTGGGAAGAATGTCCCTTACATTGGGGGTCAGTGGGAAGAATGTCCCTTACATTGGTGATCAGTGGGAAGAATGTCCCTTACATTGGGGGTCAGTGGGAAGAATGTTCCTTACATTGGTGGTCAGTGGGAAGAATGTCCCTTACATTGGGGATCAGTGGGAAGAATGTCCCTTACATTGGGGGTCAGTGGGAAGAATGTCCCTTACATTGGTGGTCAGTGGGAAGAATGTCCCTTACATTGGTGGTCAGTGGGAAGAATGTCCCTTACATTGGTGGTCAGTGGGAAAATTGTCCCTTACATTGGTGGTCAGTGGGAAAAATGCCCCTTACATTGGGGATCAGTGGGAAGAATGCCCCTTACATTGGGGATCAGTGGGAAGAATGTCCCTTACATTGGGGGTCAGTGGGAAAAATGTCCCTTACATTGGGGGTCAGTGGGAAGAATGTCCCTTACATTGGGGGTCAGTGGGAAGAATGTCCCTTACATTGGTGGTCAGGGGGAAGAACGTCCCTTACATTGGGGGTCAGTGGGAAGAACGTCCCTTACATTGGTGATCAGTGGGAAGAATGTCCCTTACATTGGTGATCAGTGGGAAGAATATTCCTTACATTGGGGGTCAGTGGGAAGAATGTCCCTTACATTGGTGATCAGTGGGAAGAATATTCCTTACATTGGGGATCAGTGGGAAGAATGTCCCTTACATTGGGGGTCAGTGGGAAGAATGTCCCTTACATTGGTGATCAGTGGGAAGAATGTCCCTTACATTGGTGATCAGTGGGAAGAATGTCCCTTACATTGGGGGTCAGTGGGAAGAATGTCCCTTACATTGGTGATCAGTGGGAAGAATATTCCTTACATTGGGGGTCAGTGGGAAGAATGTCCCTTACATTGGGGGTCAGTGGGAAGAATGCCCTTACATTGGTGGTCAGTGGGAAGAATGCCGCTTACATTGGTGGTCAGTGGGAAGAATGTCCCTTACATTGGGGGTCAGTGGGAAGAATGCCCTTACATTGGTGGTCAGTGGGAAGAATGTCCTTTACATTGGGGGTCAGTGGGAAGTATGTCCCTTACATTGGGGGCAAGTGGGAAGAATGTCCCTTACATTGGGGGTCAGTGGGAAGAATGTCCCTTACATTGGTGGTCAGTGGGAAGAATGTCCCTTACATTGGGGGTCAGTGGGAAGAATGTCCCTTACATTGGCGGTCAGTGGGAAGAATGTCCCTTACATTGGTGGTCAGTGGGAAGAATGTCCCTTACATTGGGGGTCAGTGGGAAGAATGTCCCTTACATTGGTGATCAGTGGGAAGAATGTCCCTTACATTGGTGATCAGTGGGAAGAATGTCCCTTACATTGGGGGTCAGTGGGAAGAATGTCCATTACATTGGGGGGTCAGTGGGAAGAATGTCCCTTACATTGGTGATCAGTGGGAAGAATGTCCCTTACATTGGGGGTCAGTGGGAAGAATGTCCCTTACATTGGGGGTCAGTGGGAAGAATGTTCCTTACATTGGGGGTCAGTGGGAAGAATGTCCCTTTCATTGGTGGTCAGTGGGAAGAATGTCCCTTACAGAGGTGATCAGTGGGAAGAATGTCCCTTTCATTGGTGGTCAGTGGGAAGAATGTCCCTTTCATTGGTGGTCAGTGGGAAGAATGTCCCTTACATTGATGGTCAGTGGGAAGAATGTCCCTTACAGAGGTGGTTAAAATGCCATCCCTACAGACAGCTAAAAGATCAATGGCACTTTGCTGTCTCTGCAGGCATCAGATGGGGTTGATGAGCCATAGCTTAAGAAAGCTTTGGAAGAACCCTTGAAGTCCACAGAACTCTGGTTGAGAATGGCTTTGTTAGAAAAAACATTTTTTTGGAGATACAGTACCTTCTTGTTAAATGTATACAACTAGTTCAGACCAAATGATCAGCCTCAATAAATGATTTTCTTCTGTAAAAAGATGACCTGTATGTTTCATGCGGAGAGGAACGTAGATACATTTAGTATTCAGTAATAAACCAGAAATGTCACATGGCGCTTTATAGGTGGTACACACTTCAATCTCTTTTGAGGGGAATAACAAGATTCAGTCACAGTTGGAGGCGGCGTGGCAATTACATGACTTACTATTCATCTGGCTAAGTTATTCCAAATGACTGACTCAGGTTCGGGAAGAAGGGTGGACGCCCTTTGCACAGCCAACAACACTTTTGCAATCATTTCTGGAATTGGCCCCTCTGGAGTATAATAGTTCTGCACCATCTAGAAGGACTTCGATGCCCCACAATAACTGTGTGTCGCGGTACATTTACTAATTTGCTCACATAATCAAAACCTTCCAATGTTCAAGGTTTATGCATGTAAGCATGTTGGGCAGAGAAGGTCTCTTAGGAGAAGGTTGCTTTCTTCAGGACTAGGGAGGGGGAGCGAGGAGTGTTCTAGGAGGAAGCAAGAAGAAAGAGACCGAGAAAGCTGCTTGGATCCTGCTCTCCTCCCTGGGAAGAGCAGGGTGCCCTGGGAGCCCCTTCATAGAATCCTTGGAGAAAGAGAGAGAGACAGGTTATGTATTGCAGAGCTAAGGTGAGGCCTCGGTAGTTGGTGAGCCCTTTGGTTTCACCCCCCCATAACGTGAAGGAAGATGTGAAGCTGAGAAGCTGCAGGAAGTGCAGGGTGACCACACGGATACAGTGAGGAGTGAGCAGCCTCCCGCAGGGCCTAAATTAACTACCTTCCATATACTATTCAAAGAATCATGTCGGGGTCCTGGACCCGGAATCTTTGTACCACCCTTTAAACGACTCCAGTAAAGAAGTTCATCTGCATTTCAACAGTTTGGTCAGCTCTTTACAATATAATGGGAGACAATACAGCAAGGATACAGTTCAATACAAGAGGGTTAGGAGGACCCTGATCCTGGGAGCTTACAATCTAAGAGGAAGGGCTGGTGGTACAAAAAGTAATAACTGTGGGGGATGAACTGATTGGAGAGATAGAAGATTCGGGTATTAGCTGAAGGCAAGATAGGTTCCCTGAAGAGAGAGGTTTTCAGGGATAGCCTAAAAGTGGGCAGAGTAGGTGATAGTTAGACAGATTGGGGTAGAGAGTTCCAGAGAATGGGAGAAGAAGTCCTGGAGACGAGAATGAGAGGAGGGGAGCAGGATGTCTTGGGAGGAACGGAGAGGACAGTGTTGGTGATATTTAGAGACAAATTAAATCCTTAAAAAAAAAAAAAAAATGGGTACAAATGTTAGGGTTTCAATCAAGTTAACAGATGCATCCTCAGGCTGCTGAATTTGGCCTGGACATCTAGGCTTCCTCGAACTCCAGGCACAGAGGGGTTATGGGCATCTAGGCTTCCTCGACCTCCAGGCACAGAGGGGTTATGGGTATCTAGGCTTCATCGACCTAAAGGTACGGAGGGGTTATGGGTATCTAGGCTTCATCAACCTCCAGGCACGGAGGGATTATGGGCATCTATGCTTCATCAACCTCCAGGCAACAAGGGGTTATGGGCATCTAGGCTTCATCGACCTCCAGGCAACAAGGGGTTATGGGCATCTAGGCCTCATCAACCTCCAGGCATGGAAGGGTTATGGGCATCCAGGCTTCATTGACCTCCAGGCACAGCAGGGTTATGGGCATCTAGGTTTCATTGACCTCCAGGCACAGCAGGGTTATGGACATCTAGGCTTCATTGACCTCCAGGGACAGAGGGGTTATGGGTATCTAGGCTTCCTCAACCTCCAGGCACAGAGGGGTTATGGGCATCTAGGCTTCATCGACCTCCAGGCAACAAGGAGTTATGGGCATCTAAGCTTCATCGACCTCCAGGCTCGGAAGGGTTATGGGCATCTAGGCTTCATCAACCTCCAGGCACAGAGGGGTTATGGGCATCTAGGCGTCCTCAACCTCCAGGCATAGAGGGGTTATGGGCATCTAGGCTTCATCGACCTCCAGGCACGGAGGGGTTATGGGCAGCAAAGCTTCATCAAACTCCAGGTACGGAGGGATATGGGCATCTAGGATTCATCGACCTCCAGGTACGGAGGGGTATGGGCATCTAGGCTTCATCAACCTCCAGGCACAGAGGGGTTATGGGCATCTAGGCTTCATTGACCTCCAGGCAACGATGGGTTATGGGCATCTAGGCTTCATCGACCTCCAGGCAACAAGGGGTTAATCCAGCACGTAGTAATTGTTTTCAGGTTCAGTCACCAATTTTTAGGCTTCCTCGACCTCCAGGCACAGAGGGGTTATGGGTATCTAGGCTTCATCGACCTAAAGGTACAGAGGGGTTATGGGTATCTAGGCTTCATCAACCTCCAGGCACGGAGGGATTATGGGCATCTATGCTTCATCAACCTCCAGGCAACAAGGGGTTATGGGCATCTAGGCTTCATCGACCTCCAGGCAACAAGGGGTTATGGGCATCTAGGCCTCATCAACCTCCAGGCATGGAAGGGTTATGGGCATCCAGGCTTCATTGACCTCCAGGCACAGCAGGGTTATGGGCATCTAGGTTTCATTGACCTCCAGGCACAGCAGGGTTATGGACATCTAGGCTTCATTGACCTCCAGGGACAGAGGGGTTATGGGTATCTAGGCTTCCTCAACCTCCAGGCACAGAGGGGTTATGGGCATCTAGGCTTCATCGACCTCCAGGCAACAAGGAGTTATGGGCATCTAAGCTTCATCGACCTCCAGGCTCGGAGGGGTTATGGGCATCTAGGCTTCATCAACCTCCAGGCACAGAGGGGTTATGGGCATCTAGGCGTCCTCAACCTCCAGGCATGGAGGGGTTATGGGCATCTAGGCTTCATCGACCTCCAGGCATGGAGGGGTTATGGGCAGCAAAGCTTCATCAAACTCCAGGTACGGAGGGGTATGGGCATCTAGGCTTCATCAACCTCCAGGCACAGAGGGGTTATGGGCATCTAGGCTTCATCGACCTCCAGGCAACAAGGGATTATGGGCATCTAGGCTTCATTGACCTCCAGGCAACGATGGGTTATGGGCATCTAGGCTTCATCGACCTCCAGGCAACAAGGGGTTAATCCAGCACGTAGTAATTGTTTTCAGGTTCAGTCACCAATTTTTCTCCCGTTAGAGTTCACAAAGTGACTAAATGTACCCCGATGATATATTGGACATTCTACCGTATCCACTAATAAAATGGAAGACTTTCTAAGATTATTGTCCCTGTGGTATATATGAAGAGAAAAACAAGAATTAATTATGTTCTCCGTGTTGTTATTGATGTATCGAGGTTCTTCTTTGCTCTCCTTCTGTTACTCTGAGAAAAATGACCACAGATTAAATCCAAGGCAAAAACAGCAACATACAAAAAGATGGGGGTCCTCGTCTACAGGTGCCCCCCTCCCTACCCCATGGGGAGGGAGGAGATAGACAATGACTATTCTTTCTATTTGACCCGAGTCTTCTCTCTTCCCAGCTGGAGACACAAGTCATGCAAATTTCCTCCTTGACACTTTGGGGATGATATATAAACCACAATTGCTCTGGCAAAGTTTGTATATAATTAGAAGGAGTTCATTTGATCATTAGATCATTGGATGACAGATTTATTACTTGCTGTAGCTTGGTGAAGAAGCGGCGGAATGTGATGAGACCTGGCAAAGAAATATTTTATTAACCAGGGAAGAATAAAAAAAAAATATGTATGTTGCACATAAAAGGGAATTTTTTTGTGTATTTCAAAGCCAAACACCACTTAGATTGAAAAAAAAAGAAGAAAAGAAAAAAACCCCAAAAAACCCAATAAATGCAGATATAGAGTATGGAGAAGAATACATTACGAAAATTCCACTCGGAGATGAGTCAGCAGAAGAGATGATTCACTCCACCTTGAGAATATTCTATTCACTCCACACATTAGAGAATTTCTAATGGTGGCCACATGCTTGTCAATATGTATTTTTTTTTTAACCAATCAGCTAAACATTTGTACAGGATGTCAGGGATGGGTCCTGGAAGGCAGATATGTGCCCCCATTATTTGCGGTCCCTTTAAAGGTGACAAAAAGAAGCATAGTTGGAGTACTCAGGGGTCCTTATCCATGCAAGTTCAGGGTTTCGGGGGTGGTCTGAGGGACCACTGAGAGGAAAAGCTGATTTGCAGCTTTGCCAGGATAATTAAAGTTGTAGTAAACCGCCAAAAAACAATGGGCCCCTGCAGGTTTAGGTCCTAATGTATTAGTAAGCATGACCACAGGCAGTGGATGGCAATAAGTCAATGCTCACCAGCGATACTGCTGGTAGGGACAGGAGTGGACTGACAACTCATGGGGCCCCCGGTCAATGGGGGATCATGGGGCCCCTGTGTCCTTGCCTACACTCAAAGCACACCCAAAAAAGCCTATAAAAAAGGTACCAGGGGCATTTCATGGAGCCCCCACTGACCCCACAAAACTTGCGTTCAACAGTCGATTTTATCAGTGTTTCAAACACAAAATGCTTGTACACGCGTTTAAACATGACTAAACGCCGAAAACTGCGTTTAGAAGTGTTAGCGCTCAAAATTTTTTTTTTAACTCTTCCAGTTCAAGGTACTCAGATGGACAAAACACTGAACACAGGATGTTCCTACCAAGCTTGTCACACATTGTAATGACCATTCACACCTCAGACCTCTCCCACCCTTTGAAACAAAAGATATGTTAATGACCATTCACACCTTAAATTCTTCATGAAGACCCCCTGCCAGGTGACCTTAATGACTCCACCAGACACCTTTCCCACCCTTGGAAACAAAAGAAATGTTAATGAGCAACTCACACCTAATTATCTCAACACATACTGCTGTCTCTGCGTCTACTCTCTGTATTTCTCTGAAACAGTCTGAAATAGTTAATAATTTACCACTTCTCAGTGCATTCTGGGTATTTGGGAGGTTCTCCTGTGCTTATCTTAAAAAAACTCTTCTAAACGCAAACGCGCATAAATGCTCATAAACACATTATTTAAACGTGGCTAAACAAACTTTTTTTACCTATGTTTTCCAGCAGGCAGTTTCCATCATTCAGAAGTGTCCCGTGTACATGGGGCCTGAATGAGTTTTTCTATCAAGGCCAAACAGTCTCTACTTTCTGTAAAACAGTAAATTTATTCTGGACTCCATCTAGAGGCCAAATTTATTACTGCAGATAGGACAACACTGAATTTCCCTGCTGGAGGCAGAACACTTCCCTTGTTTGAACTCTTCCACACCCTAATCTCAAGACAAAGCCATCCCCTGGTAATGGACGGTGCTGGGTTAGGCTGCTCTTTGGGTACATTGTCATCACGTCCTAATGATTATCTAGAGGAGGCCGCTCAGGCCAGACCAGGAGCCTTACAGGATGTGCTCATGGATTGGTAGGTTCCAATGGGAACCTGGGAAGGATCCGGTATCCATAGGTGGTCAAGTTGGCCTAGGGGACCATTCCTTACCAGGGCAAGTGTTAGGGTCCTGGCCATGGCAGAAGTTCTGGAAGATATGGCATTTCTGCCAGTACTCTGCATGGCCGCAGAAGCACACATCAGCCTCAGTTTGGTTCCAGACGGCCTTTATAAGGTGGCTCATCACTTCCTCAAGTTGCTGGATGATCTCTAGCTCCCAGTGCCTTGTTCCTGGTTCCTGTGATTCTGACCTGCGACTTCCTGTTACCGACTCGGCTTGCTCCTGGACCTGTCTACTCTACTTTACCCCCTGATCTGACCTCGGCTTGGCTTACGGATACTATCTCTCTCGCTCCTCTGTGAATGACCTCGGCTTTCCCATCTTACTACGTCCGCTCTGATTCCCACCTGGTACCTGACCTTGGCTTGAACCGACTACCCAGTAAACATCTAAATCCCGGAAGGGCTTGCATACCACGCACAGGCGCCTCCCGTCTGCAGACCTATCTCCGTGCACCAGCTGCGCTTCTGAGTGGACCACCAACCAGCACTCCTACAAGCGACCTGTGCAACTTTGGGCCTGACTCCCGCTGTCCCACTCTCAGGTGAGTCCGGAACTTAGCCGCAAGTGAAGCCCTCTCTCCATTGGCCTCCATCACCAGGTACGTGATAGCAAGAATGGGTTAAAGGTTGGCCGTACACGTGGAGGTCATACAGCACACGGCTCCCATTACCCAACAACATCACTAGCCCTGACCACAATGAATTTCATTGACAAAACCTTGGAGCCAATGCAACATTGAATAACTTTCCTCGTAACCGATCTAAGCTACTCTTCACTCAGCAAAGCCTTGAACGCTCAATGCCACATCAGCCATTGGGCTTTTAAGGGAAATAAAACCTAGAAAACGATCGTAACCCAACACAATGCTCTTCAATCAAACAGAAAACCTTTTTTGTCTTTATTTACAATAAGGTCAGGCGCCTGAACTTCCAGCCCGGGCGATTTTCCAAGCGGTAATTTGCGTTATTGGCAAATTGGTCGTGAGAAAAGCAGGCAACCAAGACCATTACTCTCCTCCCTCCCCCCAGGAAAGATAGTGGTGAGAGGAAAGGTTCAAGGCTGGCTTCCGTCCCTGAGAGATAATGACGGCGACCCTCGGGCTGGAAACAATATGGATTTTGATTACCCATTTAAAATTTCAATCTGTGGAAAGTCCACTCATCAACGTGAACGTAACAAGTTCATGCCGAGAACAGAGAGACTCTTATTTTCGCATGTTTTAATGTGATTTCCCGCCCGTTCGGTTTGTTATTGGCGAAGGATGCGTCACATTCCACCTGCCACACTCCTGGGACTGCTGGGAAATTAGACAAACTGATCGAAGACAATGCACTTCATATTGTTCCTTGTAACTCGCTTTAAATGGATTCTGTATATCAGTGGAGGTAATGTGGAACAAATAGAGTACGTGCCGAAGTCTGCTGCCGACACCAAGCCAAGGGTAAAGGTGGACTCCGGTCAAATATGAAAATTTGACATTTGAACAGAAACACCAATTCCTGAGCGGCTCTCATTATCATCCTGGCTGCCATCCCCTTCTAAATCCCAATAGGTCACTTCCAGGCCGTCTTAATAGCATCATGGGCCCCTGGGCAAAGTAATCCCCTGGGACCCCTACCAGCCTGCCCCAATTTACACAACGACTCGCAAGAATTAAAATGCAAATAGTTGATATAATTAAACATACATTTTTAAGGCCTTTCAGAAAAATCTATTTTAAACAATAAGAAAACATGGCATAAATCAAAGACCAATCAACACAAATGGCACAGTACGGGGGAGGGAAGCAGAAGGGTGCAGTACAGGGGGAGTCAGGGGGGCACAATACTGGGATCAGGAGGGCGCAATACTGGGATCAGGAGGGCGCAATACTGAGATCAGGAGGGTACAATACTGGGATCAGGAGGGCACAATACTGGGGGAGTCAGGGGGGCAGAATACTGGGATCAGGAGGGCACAGTACAGGAGAGTCGGGGGTACAATACTGGGATCATGAGGGAACAGTACAGGGGGGGTCAGAAGGGCACAGTACAGAGGGGTCAGGGGGATACAATACTGGAATCATGAGAGAACAGTACAAGGGGGGGTCAGGAGGGCACAATACTGGGGTCAGGAGGGCACAATACTGGGATCAGTAGGGCACCATACTGGGATCAGGAGGGCACAGTACAGGGGGAGTCAGGAGGGCATAATACTGGGATCAGGAGGGCACAATACTGGGATCAGGAGGGCACAATACTGGGATCAGGAGGGCACAATACTGGGATCAGGAGGGCACAATACTTGGATCAGGAGGACAAAGTACAAGGGAGTCAAGAGGGCACAATACTGGGATCAGGAGGGCACAGTATAGGGGGAGTCAGGGGGGCACAATACTGGGATCATGAAGGAACAGTACAGGGGGGGTCAGGAGGGTACAATACCGGGATCAGGAGGGCACAATACTGGGATCAGGAGGGCACAGTCCAGGGGAGTCAGGAGGGTACAGTACAGGGATCAGGAGGGCACAATACTGGGATCAGAAGGACACAATACTGGGATCAGGAGGGCACAATACTGGGATCAGGAGGGCACAATACTGGGATCAGGAAGGCACAATACTGGGATCAGGAGGGCGCAATACTGAGATCAGGAGGGTGCAATACTGGGATCAGGAGGGCACAATACTGGGGGAGTCAGGGGGGCAGAATACTGGGATTAGGAGGGCACAATACTGGGATCAGGAGGGCACAGTACAGGAGAGTCAGGGGGGTACAATACTGGGATCATGAGGGAACAGTACAGGGGGGGTCAGAAGGGCACAGTACAGAGGGGTCAGGGGGATACAATACTGGAATCATGAGAGAACAGTACAAGGGGGGGTCAGGAGGGCACAATACAGGGGTAGTCAGGAGGGCACAATACTGGGGTCAGGAGGGCACAATACTGGGATCAGTAGGGCACCATACATGGATCAGGAGGGCACAGTACAGGGGGAGTCAGGAGGGCATAATACTGGGATCAGGAGGGCACAATACTGGGATCAGGAGGGCACAATACTGGGATCAGGAGGGCACAGTACTGGGATCAGGAGGGCACAATACTTGGATCAGGAGGACAAAGTACAAGGGAGTCAAGAGGGCACAATACTGGGATCAGGAGGGCACAGTATAGGGGGAGTCAGGGGGGCACAATACTGGGATCATGAAGGAACAGTACAGGGGGGGTCAGGAGGGTACAATACCGGGATCAGGAGGGCACAATACTGGGATCAGGAGGGCACAGTCCAGGGGAGTCAGGAGGGTACAGTACAGGGATCAGAAGGACACAATACTGGGATCAGAAGGACACAATACTGGGATCAGGAGGGCACAATACTGGGATCAAAAGGACACAATACTGGGCTCAGGAGGGCACAATACTGTGATCAAAAGGACACAATACTGGGATCAGGAGGGCACAATACTGGGATCAGGAGGGCACAATACTGGGATCAGGAGGGCACAATACTGGGATCAGGAGGGCACAATACTGGGGTCAGGAGGGCACAATACTGGGATCAGGAGGGCACAATACTGGGGTCAGGAGGGCACAATACTGGGATCAAAAGGACACAATACTGGGATCAGGAGGGCACAATACTGGGATCAGGAGGGCACAATACTGGGATCAGGAGGGCACAATACTGGGATCAGGAGGGCACAATACAGGTTCCTGGGACAGCTTAGTAAAAAGAATGATTTTCCCAGCAAATCTGGGACAGTTGGCAAGTATGATGTAATGCAAGATTATCATGGGGCCCCCATACACCTGAGGCCCCTGGGCAGTGCCCGTGCATTAAGACAGCCCTGGGTCACTTGTTCCAGTGCAACTAACAGGAAGTATTTCAAATTCATTGCAATGTCAGTTTAAAGAGGACCAGTCAGAACCGAGTATTTGTAAGAATCTAAATCCCCACTCTGACATTGCTAGAACATTGCTACCTTAGCTCTCAGGAATAGATGTTTCTGCTGTTATTTACTTGGATTCTTTCCCTGCCACCATCAAGCTTTAAAAGACAAACTCCAGGAGTATATTCAAAATGCAAATTACTTGTTTCTTTTTTTTTTTTTTTAGTTTCAGGGTATACTTGTAGCCAGGGGTTAATGTAATGCCTATTTAACCGCTTGAGCTCCAGTAAGCTTTACCCTCTTCATGACCAGGACAGTTTTTACTACTTAGCACTGCGCTACTTTAATTTGCAATTGTGCAGTCATGCAGCTCTGTACCCAAATTAAATTGATATCTTTTTTTGTCACACAAATAGAGCTTTCTTTTGGTGTTATTTGATCACCACTTTTATTTTTTATGTTTATATATATATATATATATATATATATATATATATAAACAAAAAAAGACTGAAAATATATTTTTTACTTTCTACTATAAAACATATCCAATAAAAAAAAATAAAAAAATAATAAAATGTTTTCATTAATTTAGGCAAAAATGTATTCTGCTACATTTTTGGCAAAAAAAAAAATAATCCCAGAAGTGCATATTAAGTGGTTTGCATAAAAGTTATAGCATCTAAAAACTATGATATATATATATACACACATCTGCCCTTCCTCTCTCTATACATTTTTTACTTTAATACTACTAATGGCTATTGGTGACTTATAGTGGGACCAGGGGTGAACTGACAACTCATGGGGCCCCCCGGGCAATAGGGGAACATGGGGCCCCTGTGTCCTTGCCCAAACTCAAAAAAGCCTATGAAAAAGGTACCAGGGGCATCTCATGGGGCCCTCCACTGACCCCGGGCCCTCGGGCAGTGCCCAAGTTTCCAAATGGTCAGTCCACCCCTGAGTGGGAGTGTGATGGTGTGGCGGGCAATCTGACACTAACTGACAGTGGGTGGGAACTTTCTAACTGACATCATCATATTAGTGATCGGTGATAATGCTATACACTGTGTGCCTAAGAAGCGTTACACCCCGGTCACATCAAGCCTGACTTTGAAATCGTGCGACTTCACTGTAAGTCGCACGATTTCAAAGTCGGGATGTTATTGCGATCTGAGGTACGGTTTGCAAGACATCTGACACAGATGTCCATGCAAATCGCACCAAATGTAGTGCATGCACTACTTTAGAAATCGTCGCGGCTCCGACCAAGTTGGAAGCGCACCGATCTGACCGCTGTAATTGCAGACAACAGGGTGTGACTTGGCATGCGATTTGCAAATAATTTTTTTTCCTGAAAACTGGCATTTGATAAACCGCTGATGATCGGTGATGGAGAAAAATGCAGCAACCACCATTTTATTCACCAGGGTCTTTCCTTTTAGAAAATGTATTTAAAAAAAAACAGATTATTTTTTATTTTTTTTTTTACATCTGTGTGAGAAATTTTCAGAACCGGCCCGTCAGGCAAACGGTTACGGTAACCACGACAACAATATTTGGGGATATGCACTATACTGTATATACTTTGTTTCCACTTGAATTGGAATCAACGATGTAAGCGTTGATTGCGTTGATTTGAGTTGTAGGCAGCATGTTCCAGGTAGCGGACGGCACCTTTTACCTCCGCAAACGCGTAAACAGGCAGCTGTGCGCGCTCAGCCAGAGTGTTTATACTGGGGGGGGGGAGGGGTTGGGGGGGATTTGGGTTCTAATTCCTTTATTAAATGGCCATTCTTGGCATCGCCTGGGAAAACGCACACACAAGCTGTTCACAACGCCCACGTATCCTTGTTTTTCTTGCTAGGATTTTATTTACAGATCCTCTTCCCATGAAGAATATTCTGTATAAGACGCATTTATGGATTTCTTTACATACTGGGCTAAGAAAAAGCACTTTGTAGAAAATGTACGAAACTTCGAGGAAAATGATTGTCTTTTAACTACTTAAGGACCGCCGGCCCGCAATGTACGGCAGATGGGCGGCATGTACAGGCAAGTGACGTACCTGTACCAGGGGCGGACGGACAACTCATGGGGCCCCTGGGCAATAGGGGATCATGGGGCCCCTGTGTCTTTGCCCAAACTCAAAAAAGCCTATGAAAAAGGTACCAGGGGCATCTCATGGGGCCCCCTACTGACCATGGGCCCTCGGGCGGTGCCCGAGTTTCCAAATGGTCAGTCCGCCCATGCCCTGTACATCGCTGGCCTTTTGCAGGTACAGGGCCCGTGCGCGCCCTCACCCCTCCCGCCGACTCCCACTGTGCTTAGCCACAGCAGGATTTTGTCAGCCAATGATTCATGGCCAAGACCTGCTGATTGGCTGTGTCCAGAGCAGGGGCGGACTGACCATTTGGAAACTCGGGCACTGCCCGAGGGCCCGGGGTCAGTAGGGGGCCCCATGAGATGCCCCTGGTACCTTTTTCATAGGATTTTTTGAGTTTGGGCAAGGACACAAGGGCCCCATGTTTTCCTATTGCCCGGGGGCCCCATGAGTTGTCAGTCCACTCCTGGTAACAATTTAAAAGCTTTTACAGGTTATCGGTTTAGAGTTAAACAGGAGTTCTGGTGATAGATTTATTGCTCTCACTCCAGCATTCGTTGTCATACTTCACATGGGTGATGAGATCGCTGATTACATATGCGTGCGGGAATTATGTGCTGTTTGAATTTGCGCATGAATACAGAGGGGGAAGGGGTGTGATAGGACCGTTTTGCATTTTTAAAATGTATTTTTTTTTACATTTTTTTTCCGCTTTTTCTTAAATTTTTTTAATTCAACTTTACTGCTATCACAAGAGATGAATAACATTCCTTTTGAAAGCTGGGCAGTGACAGGCCCTCTTTATTGAGAGATCTGGGGTCTGTTAGACCTTCTGCCCTCCAAAGCAGCCAATCAAAATGAAATCGACTTGATCAGCTGCTTCACTAGTCAGTCACAGCTAGTAAACAAGAAAACTGAAACCGGAAGTAACAAATTCTTCAACCCTTCCGGTTTCTTAAGTCACAGAAGAGCGACATAACAATCCACAATGAGAAACACATTGAGGAAGTTCTATGGAACCAGGGATGGACCATCAACATGGTCAGAAACATCACCACCAATCGCCAAGGGTGGATGCATATTGTGAACTACACATGGAATCCAAGAACATTGAGGAAGATCTAAGAAACCCGCTACTGATCATCAGCATGGCCAGAAATATTGGAATCAGAGATGGACCATCAACATGGTCAGAAATATTGCCACCTATCACCAAGGATGGATGCATATTGTAAACAACACATGGAATCCAAGAACATTGAGGAAGATCTAAGAAACCCACGACTGACCATCAGCATGGCCAGAAATATTGGAACCAGGGATGGACCATCAACGTGGTCAGAAATATTGCCACCAATCACCAAGGGTGGATGCATAATGTGAACTACACACGGAATCCAAGAACCTTGAGGAAGATCTAGGAAACCCACGAATGATCATCGGCATAGCCAGAAATATTGCCACCAAATTCCAAGGTTGGAAGTATATTGTAAAACGCAAATGGAATCCAAACCCACCAAGTATGCTATAAGAACTGTGACTGACAACTGGCATAGCCAGAAATATTGCTAATGATGGGCAAGGGTGGAAACACGTTGTGAGCAACACATGGAATCCATCAACACATAGAACCAGCGACTGAACATCGACATGGACAGAAATCTCAGCTGACTGCCAAGGATGAAAGCATATTGTGAGCAATACTTAGAATCCAAACACATCAAGGAAGATCTAAGGAGCAACTGACTATCAACAGGTCCAGAAATATTGTCACCGATCACCAAAAGTGGAAGAGTATTGTGCGCAATGCATAGAATGTAAACAGATCAAGGAAGATTTAAGGAACCAGTAACTGACCATCGACATGCCCAGAAATATCGCAAGTGATCGCCAAAGGTGGAAGAGTATTGTGAGCAACACAAAGAATCAAAAAACACAGAGGAAGATTTAAGGAACCAATGACTGGCCATCAACATGGCCAGAAATATTTCAACTGATTGCCAAGCGTGGAACAGTATTGTAAGAAACACAAGGAATCCAAAAACACAGAGGAAGATTTAAGGAACCAGTGATTGACCATCAACATGGCCAGAAATATCACAACCGAACGCCAAGGGTGGAAGAGTATTGTAAGCAACACAAGGAATCAAAAAACACAGAGGAAGATTTAAGGACCCAGTGACTGACCATCGACATGGCCAGAAATATCTCAACTGATTGCCAAGGATGGAAGAGTATTGTAAGAAACACAAGGAATCCAAAAACACAGAAGAAGATTTAAGGAATCAATGACTGGCCATCAACATGGCCAGAAATATCACAACCAAACGCCAAGGGTGGAAGCATATTGTCAACAACACATGGAATCCAAAAACATTGAGAAAGATCTAAGGAACCAGTAACTGATCATAGGCATGGCCAGAAAGATTGCCACTAATTTCCAAGGTTGGCAGCATATTGTGGACAGCACATGAAACCCAAACCTATCAAGTAAGTTCTAAAGATCCCGTGACTAACCATTGGCATAGCCAAAAATATTGCCAATGATCGCCAAGGGTGGAAATACGTTGTGAGTAACACATACCATCCGTCTAAGGAATCAGAGACTGACCACCAACATGGGCAGAAATATTGCAACTGATTGCCACGGATGAAAGCATTTTGTGAGCAACACTTGGAATCCAAACACATCAAGGAATATCTAAGAAATCAGCAACTGACCATCAACAGGTCCAGAAATATTGTCACCAATCACCAAGGGCGTAAGTGTATTGTGAGCAACACATGGAATCCATTAAAGGAACCAGCAACTGACTATCGCCAGAAATATCTCAACCGACTGCCAAGGATGAAAGAAAAATTGTGAGCAACTCGTGGAATCCAACACACATCACGAAAGATCTAAGGAATCAGTGGCGGACATCAACATATCCAGAAATATTGTCACTGATTGCCAACGGTGCAAGCATAGCTCCCAACTGTACCTGATTTCGAGGGACTGTCCCTGATTTCGAGGTACTGTCCCTGATTTGGAGCAAAGTCCCTCTGTCCCAATTTCCTCCTCATTTGTCCCTCATTTTAGTCTGATCTATAAAGTTGTATAAAAAATTTGTCTTTCAAAAAAATGTTCACAGCGCTAAACCTCTCATCCAAATTCTAAACTGCCCCATTTGTAAGTTTCAAAAGCCAGTATAAAGGAATAGTAGTAGTAAAAAAAAAAAGCAGTTGTGGGTTTGACTCATTTTTGTTGTATATTTCTCTTTTAAGGGGGCGTGGCAGAGGGTGTGTCCTGTTCCTACATACTTTTGCTAATAGGTATCCCTCGTTCCCATCTCAAAACGTTGGGAGGTGTGTGAGCGTATTGTGAACAACACACAGGGGATGCTTTACTAAAACTGAAGAGTTCACAATCTGGTGCAGCTTTGCATGGGAACCAATCAGCTTCAGCTTGTTTAATAAAGCTTTGACCAAAAAAAAAAACTGGAAGCTGATTGGTTTCTCTGCAGAACTGAGCCAGATGTTTCACTCTCCAGTTTTAGTAAATCAACCCCATGGAATCTAAAGGAAGATCTAAGGAACCAGTGATTGAAAATCGTCAGGACCAGAAATATTGCAACCGATTTCCAAGGATGGAAGCCAGGTGTGGACTGACAACTCATGGGGCCCCCGGGCAATAGGGGATCATGGGGCCCCTGGGTCAAAGCACACCCTAAAAAGTCTATAAAAAAGGTATTTCATGGGGCCCCTACTGACCCCGGGCCCTCGAATGGTCAGTCCACCGCTGATGGAAGCATATTGTGAGCAACGTTCAGGATATACTGTACATTCATTACATTCTCTGGAATCTCTAGAGATGGTTGTGCGGGAAAACCCCAGGAGATCAGCAGTTTTTGGAATACTCAGACCATCCCGTCTGGCACCAACGACCATGCCACGTTCAAAGTCACTTAAAGCGGTGTTCCTCCCAAAAGGGAAAGTTCCGCTTTAAGCCCTTGTCCCCCGCTGCCCATTAAGGATTGGCACTTTTGGGGAGCGGGGGGAGCGGGTACCCAAATTTGACAATGACAGGTCTTAGAAGACTACAGGACCAAAGCACAGAGCTTCTTGAGCATGCGCAATGGGCGCCTGGTGAAGGCGCAAGCTGTCACAGCCGAATGGCCACACTGAAGATGCCGACGCCGTGGAGAGAGGATGGCCGGTGACACCAGCCATGGTGAGGACACCACTGGATCGTGGGACAGGTGTCTATATTTTAAAAGACAGAAGCTACAGTTTTTGTAGCTGCTGACATATTTTTTTTAGCTGGAACTCCTCTTTAAATCCCCTTTCTTCCCCATTCTGATGCTCGGTTTGAGGCTCCATGCACATGGGGCGTTTTGATAATGCTGGTAACGTTGGCTGTGTAAAGTCATGTTAAAAACTTGAGTTTTTCACATTTTTCTAGCGTTTTTGCGTTAGCACTTAGCGGCGTTTTGCCGTGCTTAGCGGCGTTATTCCGCATTTGCATTTTTTAGTGTTTTTTTAACCCAAAACATTTTTTTGGGGGTCAAAAAAAGTCCAAAAACACCGGTTTGTGGTGTTTTACCTCGTTTTGTGGCATTTTTCTGCGTTTTTCAACGTTAGAAACTCCTCTGGAAACCCGCTAGTCCTGGGGTTTTATTCCAGCCAAAAAACATCCCTGCCAAAAAACATTGATTCCAGTCTATGTGTGTGTGGACACGTAGGAGAACATGCTGGGGGGTTTTACTGGCTGTAGGAAAAAAAGTCAAACGCCAAAAACAGCCACTGTAAAACCGTCAAGTGTGCAGGAGGACTGAACTTCAAGTCATCTTCACCACGTCTAGATGCTTACATGCACTGAGTTGCCGCCATGTAACTGGCTGATTAGCAATTTGAGTTGCCAAGCCATAGAACAGGTGGACCTCATAAAGTGGCCGGTGAGCATACATCGAGGAAGACCTAAGGAATCGGCAACTAATCATCTTCACCACGTCTAGATGCCTAAACGCGCTGAGTTGCTGTCATGTAACTTGCTGATTAGCAATTTGTGTTACCAAGCCATTAAACAGGTGGACCTCATAAAGTGGCCGGTGAGCGTACATCGAGGAAGACCTAAGGAATTGGCAACTAACCTTCTTCACCACGTCTAGATGCCTACATGCGTTGAGTTGCCGTCATGTGATTGGCTGATTAGCAATTTGTGTTGCCAAGCCATCGAACAAGTGGACCTCATAAAGTGGCCGGTGAGTGTACATTGAGGAAGACCTAAGGAATCGGCAACTAATCATCTTCACCACGTCTATATGCCTACACGCGTTGAGTTGCCGTCATGTAATTGACTGATTAGCAATTTGTGTTACCAAGTCATTGAACAGGTGGACCTCATAAAGTGGCCGGTGAGCGTACATCGCGGAAGACCTAAGGAATCGGCAACTAACCTTCTTCACCATGTCTAGATGCCTACATGCGTTGAGTTGCCGTCATGTGATTGACTGATTAGCAATTTGTGTTACCAAGTCATTGAACAGGTGGACCTCATAAAGTGGCCGGTGAGCGTACATCGAGGAAGACCTAAGGAATCGGCAACTAACCTTCTTCACCACTTCTAGATGCCTACACGCGTTGAGTTGCTATCATGTAATTGGCTGATTAGCAATTTGTGTTACCAAGTCATTGAACAGGTGGACCTCATAAAGTGGCCGGTGAGCGTACATCGAGGAAGACCTAAGGAATCGGCAACTAACCTTCTTCACCACGTCTAGATGCCTACACGCGTTGAGTTGCCGTCATGTAATTGGCTGATTAGCAATTTGTGTTACCAAGTCATTGAACAGGTGGACCTCATAAAGTGGCCGGTGAGCGTACATCGAGGAAGACCTAAGGAATCAGCAACTAATCATCAATGTGGCCAATTGCTATGGATGGAAGTATCTTGTGAACACCACATGGAGTCCAGTAGCTCCTATGGCAGAGTATTGGTAAGAAGACAACATACTCCCCCGTCATGAGCTAAGGATTTAGGAGAAAAGAAAACCCTTCCCTACTCCTCCCAACATTTTTATAAATAGTTTCTGCTTTAGATAGAGTTGAGGCAAATGCAGAGAAGGTTTTTTTCAGCTTCTTCGGAGGTCTAAACACTCCTTTCACCTGCATTAATATGTATCTGGCATACAAAACACCATCAAACAGTCTGACTATTTTGTTAATATGGATGTCTTGTCTTGCTTCCTCTTTCAGCTTTTTTTTTTTTTTTTTTCGCACTCAAAGGCCGGTTAAGATTCTCTAGTACAAGGATTTCAGTCCGCTGCCTGCTCTCGATGAGCTGCCAATGTTATCATCTTTGCATTTTGCCGACATCAAATAACCAAATCAAACAAACGTTGACATGCATTAAAAATGATCCCTCCGCATGAACTGGAAGATCAAGGCAATTGCAAGCCGGCTTCCCTGTTTTTTATTTTCTTAATAATAACATCCGATTCTTGCTGTGATTTAATTCAAGGCTTTGGTATTAATGCTGCACGTCTTTTCTTTTCTTTTTTTCATTTTAGTTTATATTTTTTTTTTACAGTTGTGCTTGGAGCCCTCTTCTGGAGACTTGCTAAAATATATGCTAGGAAAGGGATTCGTCTGCTAGTCATGTGGCGTTTTATATCACCGTAACCAGGAGGGATGAAAATGTGGGGTTGGGACAAGGTTAGCACAGCACTGGAGTGTCCAGTTCAGATCCTACCTGCATGGAGTTTGCATGTTCTCCCTGTGCTTGCATGGGTTTCCTCTGGGCACTCTAAAGACATGCTGACAGAAGTGGTGTATTTCGGTTTTGTGCTGCCCTACGCAACCCCCCCCCCCACACAGAGAGCCTGACACCGACCAACAATGCCCCAAACCCCCCCCTCAGCTGCGAGAGCCAGACATGGACTGACAACACTCCCTCTCCCTCATCCAAGAAAACCTTTCACTGCTCCCCATACAATCGCCAGCACCCCCCCAGGCCGCAAAGGCTTGACACTGACCAACCACACCCCCCAGGCCGAAAAAGTTTGACACTGACCAACCACCCCCCACCTCCCCCCCAAGAAAGCCTTCTACCACCTCCCATACACCCACCACCACCCAGTGACAGAAAAACACTCGCCTTGACAGCTCCAGACATCCATGGGAACTTACACCATCAAGCAGCCTGCAGCCTCTCTCAGATCCCACCTGGTCCCTGTGTGTCCCTTCTTCTGTCCCTTCTTCGGGGGGGGCGGTGCAGCTCCCATGAAAAAATGCCACCCTAGGCAAAAACCTTTTACTGCCCCCCATAAAATCGCCAACCCCCGGCTGAAATAGCTTGACACTGACCAACCATCCACCCCCGAGAGAGCCTTTCACCACCACCCAGCAACAGAAAGACACTCGCCTTGACAGCTCCGGACATCAAGCAGCCTACATACTCTCTTGGATCCTACCTGGTCCCTGTGTCATGTGTGTCCCTTCTTCTGTCCCTTCTCCTGGGGGGTGGTGCAGCTCCCCTGAAAAAATGCCTCCCTAGGCAAATGCCTTGTAAATATGCCCCTGGCTGGTAAGTTCATTGTCTGGTTAAATTTGCCCTAGTATGTGTAAATATTTCTGTGAGATATACTGTGAGCTTCCTCAAGTAAATGTACATGACCAGGGTAGATCAGAAGTCACCTTCTTCATGACTCCAACTGGACCACCTTCCCAACTCCACCTTCCCATAGCACCTCCTCCCCAAAAGAAGACACACTACCCTAGACTGGAGTTAAAATTTCCATAGCAGCCTTTTATCATTACTAACACACAACAATATAAATAACACATAACATTAAAAGAATACTGAGTAAGGTTGACGGCACCAAGCACTGTGACTGTGGCACCAGTTAATGCTTCTCAATATTCCCATCACACACGTTCCTGGAATAGGCTGAAAGCTAAGCAGGTGCTGCTGCAACAACCAGCTGGAAACTGGTAACATCTCGGGTAATTGTAGACCAGCAGGAAGTCAGATGAAATAGTCCTCAAGGTTGTATTTTATAGCTGGGGGTATAACGAAGCGAACCCGTGCCGCAGAGCGGCGTACATTTCTTCCAGCACACCATGGATCCTCAAGTAACGTCCAAACACTTTTTATTTCAAAGAGATTGCTCTTTCTCCATGTTATGTGATCTCTTTGAATAAAAATGTTTGGATGTTGCTTGAGGATCCATAGCGTGCTGGCAAATAGGTACGTTGATCTTGAGTTAGCTAAGTTATGCCTCCAAAACACCACCTCTGGGACTATTTCAGTTGACCGTGTACTGGTCTAAAACTACCCGGCCACTATGGGTTGACCAGACCAATTAGAGGACCCCTGTCAGGAATGGACTCACCATTAGTGGTGGGACTCATCTGCCATGTGGGCTGCAGTACCAGGGCTGGCCAGCGGGTGCTCTCAGCAACCAGAAGCTCACTCCTGCAATCAGCCATCACCTGAGGTTGATTGCAGGAGGTGTATTTAAGGAATGGCCAGACCTGCAGTCAGTGCCTTGGTGTATGTTTCCCATGAGCCCCTGTACCTGCATCCTGTCTGCTTCCTGCCTGATCCTGACTCTGCTTTGATCCTGACTCTGAACGAACTCCGCCTGTCCTGACCTCGGCTATTCCTGACCACTCTTCCGCTCGCTCCTGGTACCCTGTTTGCCCGTTTGCTACCGACCCGGCCTGCCCGACTATGTTTGATTGTATTTATGGTTATCTGTTGGAGGTTGGGTTGTTTGCACTGTGTTATGTTTACCTTGCACTGCGTTTGTGTTGTTTAGTCTTCAATAAATTGTCTTATTTACACTATACCTGAAGCCTGCGTTTCCCTGTCTCAGTCCACACACCTCTGGTCATACCAGGAGAGCTGACAAGCCCAATCGTTTTTCCCCAGAAACACCAGGTTTCAAGGACCACAACTGCAAAGCGAAAACAAACAAAAAGTGCACAAACCTTGCGCATTACCTCAGTAAACCAAATTGTATTAGATACAGAATAATACTCACAAACAACGAAGAATATCAAGCATGTAAGTCCTCAAGGGGGCTAAGGATTAAAGCAGCCTGCACAAGTCCCATCATAGGAGTGGACACTCCGGGATCAGCTATTGCGTTTCGAAGGGCATCCCTTCTTCATCAGAGCTCTGATGGCTCTTGAGGGCTTACATGCTTGATATTCTTCGTTGTTTGTGAGTATTATTCTGTATCTAATAAATTTTGGTTTACTGAGGTAATGCGCAAGGTTTGTTTGCTTTTTGTTTGTTTTTGCTTCGCAGTATTGGTCGGGATTCCCCAGCCTTGTTTGGAGCTGCACAACCCCATATGCACTGGTGGTAGAAACATTCAAGTCCTGGTTCCATCCATCTACCCATGGTTGGGTCATAGAGCGCAAGAGAGTTTGTTTCCTTCCTTCAAGGACCACAAACCACCGTCTGCTGCAACCTAAATCCTGACTGACCAAAGTCGATAAATGTCAGGAAGGGAGGGGAGCTCACTCAACAACTGCAGATCTCGGTCTGGAGCTTCCTTGCTCCTTCCCATAACCAGCCCTTCTACCCATCAACTTGCTTCTTCTGACCAGTCCAGTAAGTGGTACTACTTTACAGGTAATAAACTTTGTCACCAATCCAAAGCGTTTTCAGGGGCTCATTCCCGCTTCATCAGGGCTAAAGAACAAACAACAGAAAATACACTGATAATCTATAAATACCAAAGTCTATATATTATAAGGTAACCTAATCTAAAAAATAAATAGATCCAATTAGCACGCAAGTATGATACGTACTGTATGTGATACTTGTGTATACTAATTGGAGTTACTTATACCAACATTTCTAGTACACTGCTGTGAAAAGTATTTGTCCCTTCCTGATTTTTTTTATTTGCATATTTGTCACACTGAAATAATACAGACCGTCAAAATTTTTTTATTTATAACACAAAGATAACACAAGTGAAAACAAAATAGCTTTTTTTAAATGATGATTTCAATTATTAGGAAAAAAAATCTGTCCAAACCTGCCTGGCCCTATGTAAAAAACTAATTGCCACCCCCAAGCCCCCTTGCTAAATCACGAATGGACTATGATTAACCACAATTTTTTGGAAAGCTGCATTAAATTTCAGGCTTGATTACTGCCAGACCTGTTGAATCAAGAAATCATTTAAATAGAAGCTGGCTGACAAAGTGAAGCATGCTAGAAGATCTCAAAAAGCAACGCATTAAGATCTAAAGAAATTCAAGAACAGATGAGGAACAAAGTAATTGACACGTATCAGTCTGGAAAGGGTTATAAAGCCATTTCTAAGGCTTTGGGGCTCCAGCGAACCACAAGTGGAGAAAACTTGTGGTGAACCTTCCCAGGTGTGGCCAGCCTGCCAAAATTACTCCAAGAGCACAACGACAACTCATCAAGGTGGTCATAAAAGAAGCCAGAACAACATCTAAAGAACTGCAGGCCTCGCTTGCCTCAGGTAAGGTCAGTGTTCATGACTCAACAATAAGATAGAGACCGGGCAAAAATGGCCTCCATGGGACAGTTCCAAGGCCAAAGCCACTGCTGACCAAAAAGAGCACAAAGACTCGTCTCACATTTGTAAAAAAAAAAATCTTGATTATCCCCAAGACTTTTGAGCAAATATTCTGTGGACTTTTTGGCAGGTGTGTGTCCTCTTATATCTGACACAGCATTTCAAAAAAAGAACATCATACCAACAGTCACACATGGTGGTGGTAGTCTGATGATCTGGATGGTCGGGACCTGGACGACTTGCCATCATTGACGGAACCATGAATTCTGCACTCTACCAGAAAATCCTGCAGGAGAAACGTTGGTGGTAACGTCGGCCGATCGAACAACTGGTTTTTCGTTGTTTTTTTTAAAAAAACGGCCGGTTTTCGAACCCGTCTATGGCCTACATAAGTCCTCACGCACACCGGACGTTTTGATAACGCTGGTAATGTTAGCTGTGTAAATTCACTGAAAAAAAGTGAGTTTTTCAGTTTTTTTTAGCATTTTTGCATTAGCGTGTAGCGGCATTTTGCCACGTTTAGTGGCATTTTCCTGCGTTTGCGGTTTTTAGCGGGTTTTTTTTACCCCAAAAAATATTTTTGGTGAAAAAAAATTCCAAAAACACTAGTTTGAGGTATTTTACCACGTTTTGCAGCGTTTTTCAGCTCCTCTAGACAACCACTAGTTCTTCCAGCCAAAAAATGTTGATTCCAGTCTCTGTGTGTACGGACACCGAGGATAACATGCTAGGGAGGTTACTCGCTGTAGAAAAAAACATCAAAAGCCAAAAACAGCCGCTGTAAAAACATCCCGCCTGCATGAGGACTAAAAAATGATTTGTGAAAGCTAACAAATGATGACACTTCTTCAGCTCCGTCTCACTGATTAATGAATAAAGATATTTTTTAAAAGTAACAGATCCTCTTTAAAGTGTAATTTCACCTCTGATTAAATTTTCAAGAACAAGCGCATCTAATCAAAATGCCATTTTTCACTGCGACAATTAAAATAAATGAAAATTGTCACAACTCGTAAAAATGATTAATAAAATATTTGGAAAGTGGCAGATCCTCTCGAAGGTGATAGGCTGACAAGTGCGGCTTTAGAATCTGAACACCTGGTTCAAAAAATAAAAACACATTTCAGCAATGATCTTCCCATAATTCTACACTCACCGGCCTCCTGATTAGGTCCACCTGTTCAATGGCTCGGTAACACCAATTGCTAATTAGCCAATCACATGGCAGCAACTCAATGCATTTAGGCATCTAGATGTGGTGAAGACGACTTGCTGAAGTTCAAACTGAGCATCAGAATGGGGAAAAAAGGGGATTTAAGTGATTTTGAACATGGTTGTTGGTGCCAGACAGGCTGGTCTGAGTATTTTAAAAACTGCTGATCTACTGGTATTTTTTTTTATGCAATTTACTACCACTTTCATGGCACCGTCAATCATCTGGCAAAGGGCAGCGCGTTTATGTGCGTCGGGAAACTGTGCACCTTTGTACTTGTGTGAACCTGGCCATACTGGAAGAACAAAATTAGAAATGTCAGAATTGGCCTGGACTGGAATCAGCCAATCACATGGCAGCAACTCAATGCATTTAGGCATCCAGATGTAGTGAAGACGACTTGCTGAAGTTCAAACTGAGCATCAGAATGGGGAAGAAAGGGGATTTAAGTGATTTTGAACATGGTTGTTGGTGCCAGACAGGCTGGTCTGAGTATTTTAAAAACTACTGATTTTTTTTATGTGATTTACTACCACTTTCATGGCACCATCAATCATCTGGCAAAGGGCAGCGCGTTTATGTGCGTCGGGAAACTGCGCACTTTTGTACTAGTGTGAACCTGGCCATACTGGAGGAACAAAAATAAGAATTGTCAGAATTGGCCTGGACTGGAATTAGGTAAACGGTATGTAATTATTAGATGAGGGGAGGGGCAGAGGAGCTGGGCCAGCACATGCAGTAATTAGACACTTCCAGGAAAGGAAAGGGCAACAACAATCAAGGATGGGACTAGGCAACTGACCAGGGGCGGACTGACCATTTGGAAACTCGGGCACTGCCCGAGGGCCCGGGGTCAGTAAGGGGCCCCATGAGATGCCCCTTTTACCTTTTTCATAGGCTTTTTTGAGTTTGGGCAAGGACACAGGGGCCCCATGATCTCCTTTTGCCCGGGGGGCCCCATGAGTTGTCAGTCCGCCCCTGCAACTGACACTTCCTGGAATGGCCAAAATTAGTAAGTTCAGATGCCCATTGCAACTCAATAAAAAACGGTTCATGGAAAGGAAAAATGTTGCAAGTAAGATTTAAAAAACAAAATTTTTCCCCTGATTCTACCTGCAATTTTTTTTTTGGTGACAGGGTCTCTTGAAGTTGCTCCCATCTCTCCTATATTACAGGTCCTTTATAAATCTGGTATTTCAAATCAGCCGGACTTGTTTCAATGCACACTGTCTTCTCACAAAGTTATCTTCGAGAACAAAGGCCCGCTCTTCGGAGAAAATTTAGCCTAGAGCTGTTCCCTGCGCGTTTTTCTCGACTGTCGAACCTGCTACATATCTGAGATTTGGAAGTCGACTTTTACAGGCCGACACAAAGAGGAACACACGGCCCCTTTGTTCGTCAAGGAAGGATGTTGGATCCCCGGCACTGTGAAAAGTTCTTTAAGAGAACATGGAAAAAGAAAATGACGTGGAAGAAGGGAAGACACACTGGGGCTATTGAAACCATACCACGCATGGGGGGGGGGGGGATTGGGGGTCATCAACATAGCAAAATATCTTATATATGGCCTGAAGGGATATGAGAAACTGTGAGAGGTCAGGGAGGGACAAGGGTGACCAAGGATACTGGAAGAGAAAAAAGGATCAGTAAAACTCTAATCAAAAGGTTACGGTATAACAAAGAGCTACTGATAACGTTCACAACTAAGAAAAAGCGTAATAGCAGGAAATTCGATAGAAAAAAAGAACTAACAATAGAAGTTTTAAGTGCACTTAATACATCGCCTATTACTTCCTTTTTTCCGACAGAAGCGATACACCGCTAATGAGCTATAGAGCTGAAATGTATATAACTAGAATAGTCCAGATGGAGACGCCAACTCAACTGCTTGGTCAACCATGACTTCAAAATTCGAACCCAAGCTCAGCACCCTGGACACCCTGTCCTCCCCAGTGGCTATTTTATGTTTTATTCTGTTTAATATTTACCTTCCAGATGTCTTCAAGCAGGTCTCGTAATTTGCTGGGCCTTTTATGCCTCTTCTCTGGCAACAGGCGGCCTATTTAATGAACCGAGCTGCACTAGGAAGTTGTTGGTTGTTTTTCAGCTGTGTACTGAGACTTGAACCTTGAATCTGTTCCTGAAATCTGTTTTTTTCCGCTGCTGACCCGGCCTGCCCTTGGACTGATCTTTGCTTTGCCCTCCTGATGCTGACCTCAACTAGTTCCTGATTTGACCTTGGCTACTTCCTAACTAAGGTTTGTCGCTGCTGATTCTCGGTTTGACCTTGGCTAATTCCTAACCACAGCTTGTCTCTCCCGATTCCCAGTTTGACATTGGGTAGTTCTCAAACACGGTTTGTCCCTGCTGATCCCCCTTTGGACCTCCACTAGCTCCTGACCACAGCTTGTCCCTGCTGATTCCTAATTTGGTTTAGGCTAGCTTCTGACCATGGCTTATCTCTGCTGATTTCAGTTTTTACTTTGGCTAGCTCCTGATTCCACAGTGGCTATTTTATGTTTTATTCTGTTTAATATTTACCTTCCAGATGTCTTCAAGCAGGTCTCGGTCTCGTAATTTGCTGGGCCTTTTATGCCTCTTCTCTGGCAACAGGCGACCTATTTAATGAACCGAGATGAACTAGAAAGTTGTTGGTTGGTTTTCAGCTGTGTACTGAGACTTGAACCTTGAATCCGTTCATGAAATCTGTTTTGTCCGCTGCTGACCCGGCCTGTCCTTGGACTGATCTTTGCTTTGCCCTCCTGATGCTGACCTCAGCTAGTTCCTGATTTGACCTTGGCTGCTTCCTGACTAAGGTTTGTCTCTGCTGATTCTCGGTTTGACCTTGGCTAATTCCTAACCACAGCTTGTCTCTCCCGATTCCCAGTTTGACCTTGGGTAGTTCTCAAACACGGTTTGTCCCTGCTGATCCCCCTTTGGACCTCCACTAGCTCCTGACCACAGCTTGTCCCTGCTGATTCCTAATTTGGTTTTGGCTAGCTTCTGACCATGGCTTATCTCTGCTGATTTCTGTTTTTTCTTTGGTTAGCTCCTGATTCCCCAGTGGCTATTTTATGTTTTATTCTGTTTAATATTTACCTTCCAGATGTCTTCAAGAAGGTCTTGTAACGTACTGGGCCTTTTATGTCTCTTCTCTGGCACCAGGCGGTCTATTTAATGAACCGAGCTGAACTAGTGACCCTAGTTGTTTCCTCTCCACAACTTGTCACTGATGATTTCTGGTTTGACCTTGGCTAGATCCATACCATGGCTTGTCTTTGCTGATTGTTGGTCTGACCTTAACTAATTCCTGACCGTGGCCTGTCTCTCCTGATTCCCAGTTTGACCTTGGGTAGTTCTCAAACACGGTTTGTCCCTGCTGATCCCCCTTTGGACCTCCACTAGCTCCTGACCACAGCTTGTCCCTGCTGATTCCTAATTTGGTTTAGGCTAGCTTCTGACCATGGCTTATCTCTGCTGATTTCTGTTTTTACTTTGGTTAGCTCCTGATTCCACAGTGGCTATTTTATGTTTTATTCTGTTTAATATTTACCTTCCAGATGTCTTTAAGCAGGTCTTGTAACGTACTGGGCCTTTTATGCCTCTTCTCTGGCACCAGGCGGTCTATTTAATGAACGAAGCTGAACTAGGAAGCTGCTGGTTGGTTTTCAGCTGTGTCCTGAGACTTGAACCCTGAATCTGTTCCTGGGATCTTTTTTTCCTCTGCTGACCCGGCCTGCCCTTGGATTTATCTTTGCTTTGCCCTCCTGATACTGACCTCAGCTAGTTCCTAACCACAGCTTGTCTCTGCTGATTCCTGGCTAGTTCCTGACCATGGCTTGTCTATGCTGATTCCCAGTTTGACCTTGGCTGGTTCATGACCACGGTTTGTCTCTGCTGATACCCGGTTTGATCTCAGCTAGTTCCTGATTATGGCTCATCTCTGCAGATTCCTGATTTGACCCTGGCACTTTCCTGACCATGGCTTGTCTCTGATAATTTCTGGTTTGACCTCGGCTAGTTCCTGACCATAACTGGTCTGGTTCTTGATTTGACCTTGACTAATTCCTAACCACAGCTTGTCTCTGCTGATTCCTGGTTTGACCTCAGCTAGTTCCTGACTACTGCTTGTATCTGGTGATTCTTGATTTGACCCTAGTTGTTTCCTCTCCACAACTTGTCACTGATGATTTCCGGTTTGACCTTGGCTAGATCCTGACCATGGCTTGTCTTTGCTGATTCTTGGTCTGACCTTATCTAATTCCTGACCATGGCCTGTCTCTCCTGATTCCCAGTTTGACCTTGGGTAGTTCAGAACCATGGCTTGTCTCTGTTGATCCCCAGTTAGACCTCCACTAGTTCCTGACGACAGTTTGTCCCTGCTGATTCCTAGGTTGGTCTAAGCTACCTTCTGATCATGGCTTATCTCTTCTGATTCCGGTTTTGACTTTGGCTAGATTCTGATTATAGTTTACTTCTGCTGACCTTCTGGTGTATCGTCTGCTTGTCCTCTGACCTTGACTCTATCTGCTGTCTATCTTCTCAGCTACCCACCACCACCTGACCAGGCCACGCTTCCAGTCTGTTTTGTGTTCCAGTGTTCCTTATTTGACCTTGGCTACTTCCTGACTAAGGTTTGTCTCTGCTGATTCTCGGTTTGACCTTGGCTAATTCCTATCCACAACTTTTCTCTCCCGAATCCCAGTTTGACCTTGGGTAGTTCTCAAACACGGTTTGTCCCTGCTGATCCCCTTTGGAACTCCACTAGCTCCTGACCACAGCTTGTCCCTGCTGATTCCCAATTTGGTTTTGGCTAGCTTCTGACCATGGCTTATCTCTGCAGATTTCTGTTTTTTCTTTGGCTAGCTCCTGATTATGACTTACCTCTGCTGACCTTCCGGTGTGACCTTGGCTTGTCTTCTGACCTTGACACTGTCTGCTATCTATCTCCTTAGCTACCGACCACCACAGGTCCATACCACGCTTCCAGTTTGCTGTGTGTTTCAGTATTACTTGTGTGCTCCAGTGTTCCTGATTTGACCATGGCTACTTCCTGACTACGGCTTGTCTCTGCTGATTCTTGGTATGACCTTGGTTGATTCCTGACCATGGCCTGTCTCTCCTGATTCCGACTTTGACCTGGGGTAGATTGCAACCACAGCTTGTCTCTGCTGATCCCCGGTTACACCTTGCCTATTTCCTGACCACAGCTTGTCCCTGCTGATTCTTTATTTGGTCTTGGCTAGCTCTTGACCATGGCATATCTCTGCTGATGTCTGTTTTGACTTTGGCTAGATCCTGATTGTGGCATACCTGACCTTCAGATGTGACCTTGGCTTGTCTTCTGATTGTCATTCTACTTGCTTTCTACCAACCACCACCTGTCCAGACCACACTTGCAGTCTGTTGTGTGTTCCAGTGTCCCAGCCAACTACTTTCCTGTCGATCTGCATGAGCACCTCACAACCAAGCCTGCCTCCAGGGGTGTCTGAATCAGAGATGTAAAGGAAGCCTTCTTGTCATCTCGGCCCTCAGCTAGGCTTGTGATAAAGGAATTATATGAAAGATAATTTGGATATCCAGGTCATAATTATGTATTTCTTTCTACTCCATGTATTTAGCTGTGAGGTTCTCCTGAAGAAGTAGACTAATGTTCTATGAAACGCATAGTGAAGCTACCCTCAGAGTGATGCCACAAAAATGGTGATTGCTTTCTGTTTATTTTTTCATCTTGTAATGATGAATATTACATTTATTGTGTATGATTCATCGTAACTGTGTGAGTCTGTGATTAGGTTGGGTTTCTGCAGGTGAGGCTGGATGGCTTAACAGGTTTAGACTATATCACCTCCACCTGGTTCTGGAGGGCCATGGAATCTTCAGAAGCCAGTGGGTGGAAGGGGTGGAGACCCAATCGGCATGTTTATGGGAATCGAACCAATCCCAGGTTTGGAAGCTCTGGTAGAGTGGTGAAACCATAAATATGGGAGAATCAGGCTGGCAGGGGAGTCGGGTGGAAGATGGAGTGCTGAGGGAGCTGTTGGTGGCCTGGGAGGGGTGCCTTAGGTCTAGGGGGGCTGGCCTCCAGGCTGGTCCTGGGCTACCTCAGGAGGATTCATTCAGCATCATGGCAAGAACAGGATCAAGGCCTGGGAACAATGGGAGCAAGGAGGACAGAGTGAGTAGATCAGCGCACCCAGGGATCTATAGGGGGAGAGACTGGCACATGTAGCAAGCCTAAAAAGATCAAAGTAAAAATAATCCAGTCATCCCATCTAAGGACTGGTAATCTACCGTAGGTCACATTTTTGTTTTTGGGTTTTTAGATACACTTTTAGTTGAACCTTTACCGGTTTACCTTAAATAACTACACGAGGCGATATCTGTGGCCATTTAAGGCCGAGTGAGTCACCGCAATATTATTAAACCGAACCTTACAGGAATCCGAGTCTGACCTTTCCCTCTCCATCATGTAGAAATATGTACGCTTCGTCCCGGCAAATAAAAGTGTCCACGTGGTGATGGATGGTATCAATAAAGGATGTGTAGTTACATTACATAATCAGACATTTATGGGGCTTGATTTAATATTTTCGAAATAACATGATATACCAATACGCCAAATGGGCTTTTCATTAACTAAAGGGGTTTGAGCTCCATTGTCAGCATTGTTTGACCATAAACTGGACAGCCGAGACATTTTTAGGACCTTCGTATTTGAATGTGATCGACTGGAGAAAGCGCGGGATCATGTCTGGGTGGGTGAAGCCATCGATGCAATTAGGTGTGTTCAGATTAATCCTAGATTCCGCCATGATTATTAATGTGCACTAGCACAACCAAAACTTTTGTAATTTTTTTTTTTGGGGGGGGGGGGGTGTATGGAAGGATTATGGAAAACTCAACTGCCAATTTTCTACTGCTGTCTGTAAGCAGATTCATCCTATTTATCGATATAGAAAAGTATTGGAAAATTGTACAGTTTTCAACAGAATAGGAAATGATGGGAAATCTTCCCATGGGGACACCTATTCTGGTGACAACTGTCCAAGGCTACGTATGACATACAGAGATGCGCTGTCATTAAGGAGACATGTAGCGGTGTCAGTGTTTGGTAATGGCACCCCTATGCATTTGTACACAAGAGCACCAACCTGCATGGTGCCCCGCTCCTGCCTCTCATCCGGCAGCTCACAATGTTTCTTTGCCAGAGAAGAGTTGCCCCAGCCAGAGATTTGAGAGCAAACACCCCCAACTTATGTCATCCTTCATATTTAGGGAGACGTGATGTTATCCCTCATATTTGGGGAGTAGTGATGTCATCCCTCATATTAGCAGAGAAGTGATGTCATCCCTCATATTTGGGGAGTAGTGATGTCATCCCTCATATTAGCAGAGAAGTGATGTCATCCCTCATATTTGGGGAGTAGTGATGTCATCCCTCATATTAGCAGAGAAGTGATGTCATCCCTCATATTTGGGGAGTAGTGATGTCATCCCTCATATTAGCAGAGAAGTGAAATCATCCTTCATATTTTGGGAGTAGTGATGTCATCCCTCATATTTGGTGAGAAGTAATGTTAACCCTCATACTTTTGGATTAGAGATGCCATCCCAAACCCCAACTAATGTCACCCTTCATATTAGTGGAGAAATGAGGTCAGCCTTCATATTTGGTGAGAAGTGATGTCATGGATGAGCGAGTTTGGGGTGGAGGAACTTGACTGTCCTGCACAGAGTCCTGACCTCAACCCCATAGAACACCTTTGGGATGAATTAGAGCGGAGACTGCGAGCCAGGCCTCCTCCCCCGACATCAGTGCCTGACCTGACAAATGTGCTTCTGGAAGAATGGTCCAACCTTCCCATAGACACCCTCCTAAACCTTGTGGACGGCCTTCCCAGAAGAGTTGAAGCTGTTATAGCTGCAAAGGGCGGGGCCAACTCAATATTGGACCCTACGGACTATGACTGGGAGCCATTAAAGGTCATGTGAGGGGAAAGGGTGGGGCCAACTCAATATTGAACCCTACGGACTAAGACTGGGGGGCCATTAAAGGTCATGTGTGTGGAAAGGGCGGGGCCAACTCAATATTGAACCCTACGGACTAAGACTGGGGGGCCATTAAAGGTCATGTGCGTGGAAAGGCCGGCGGCCCAATACTTGGGGCAATATAGTGTACATAAACTCAAACTACATATAAAATCCATGATAATAAGAAAACAATGCAGTGCTGTAAATACATTCAAATTCATCTCCTGTAATGAAATATAAATGACGGCCATAAAGCCATCTACAAGGTCCAATGATAATACGCTCAAGTGCTGTGAAAATAATTCTTCTTAACAAAACACCACAAAAAAGTGCTGAATAAAAGTTCAAAGCGATAACTGGAAACCAGGGGCGGACTAACAACTCATGGGGCCCCCGGGCAATAGGAAATCATGGAGCCCCTGTGTCCTTGCCCAAACTCAAACCACACCCAAAAAAGCCTATGAAAGGTACCAGGGGCATCTCATGGGGCCCCCTACTGACCCCGAGCCCTCGGGCAGTGCCCGGGTGCCTGAATGGCCAGTCCCCCCTGCTGGAAACTGTCTAGTGATGAAAGAAAGCCCGCACTCCAAGAAGGCCCTCTGTAGCTTCTCACCAGAACGCAGTGACCCCCGTGTGAAGCGGAGAGGTCAACCAATGCTGGAGTAGATTAGGGTGTCACATCCAAAGTGAAAACTCCTCCAGCCAGTGCGCAGAGTAAGAGTCTGACTCTCAAATCGCTCGAAGGCAAAATCCCCCCAAAAAAACAATGTAAAACCACAAGGTATGATTTAATATAAAAATAGAAGAGACAATCACATTCTAAAAGACATCAGCAGACTTGTCAAACCATACAGAGTCCTCATGTGTGCCGTTCATATGGCTCTCAGTGGCTCAATCATTAGCACTTCCTCCTGGCAGTATTCGGGTTGCTGACTCAAATCCCAACCACGACACCACCTGACTGGAGTTTGCATGTTCTCCCTGTGCCTGCAAGGGTACTCCAGTTTCCTCCCACTCTCCAATGACATGCTGGTAAGTGAATTGGCTCCTGCCTAAATTGTTCCTAGTATGAACCTCTCCAAAACAAAGTTTCTTGTCTTCCCCCCAGCACGGACATCACCCCCCATTGACTTCTCCATCACATCCAACAACGCCACCATCAAACCCGCCCCGCAGGCCAGAGTACTGGGTGTCATTCTGGACTCCAACCTATCCTTCCAGCCCCAAGTCCAATCTTTAACAAACCCATGCAGACTCCACCTCTGCAACATGCAGACTCCACCTCTGCAACATGCAGACTCCACCTCCGCAACATGCAGACTCCACCTCCGCAACATGCAGACTCCACCTCCGCAACATCGCCAAAATCCGCATGTTCCTAACCCCAGAAACCACTAAACAGCTCATCCACTCCCTCATCATATCACGACTCGACTACTGCAACTCCCTCCTCACTGGCCTGCCTCGCCACAGGCTATCCCCGCTTCAGTCCATCCTGAATACGGCTGCCAGACTCATTCACCTTTCCAACCGCTCCGTTTCCGCCACCCCCCTCTGCCAATCCCTCCACTGGCCTCCATTCAGTGTCCTCCACCCCCCTCTGCCAATCCCTCCACTGGCTTCCATTCAGTGTCCTCCACCCCCCTCTGCCAATCCCTCCACTGGCCTCCACTCAGTGCCCTCCACCCCCCTCTGCCAATCCCTCCACTGGCCTCCATTCAGTGTCCTCCACCCCCCTCTGCCAATCCCTCCACTGGCCTCCACTCAGTGTCCTCCACCCCCCTCTGCCAATCCCTCCACTGGCCTCCACTCAGTGTCCTCCACCCCCCTCTGCCAATCCCTCCACTGGTCTCCATTCAGTGTCCTCCACCCCCCTCTGCCAATCCCTCCACTGGCCTCCACTCAGTGTCCTCCACCCCTCTCTGCCAATCCCTCCACTGGCCTCCATTCAGTGTCCTCCACCCCCCTCTGCCAATCCCTCCACTGGCCTCCACTCAGTGTCCTCCACCTCCCTCTGCCAATCCCTCCACTGGCCTCCATTCAGTGTCCTCCACCCCCCTCTGCCAATCCCTCCACTGGCTTCCGATTGCCCAATGGATCAAATTCAAAATCCTAACACTGACGTACAAAGCTGTCCACCATACTGCCCCGAACTACATCACCGACCTAATATCCAAGTACCACCCAACACGCACACTCCGCTCCTCACAAGACCTCCTTCTCTCTAGTTCCCTGGTCTCCTCCCATGCCCGCCTCCAGGACTTCTCCAAGGTGTCACCCATCCTCTGGAACTCCCTGCCCCAACCCATCAGATTATCACCTACTCTCCTCTCCTTTAGGCGCACCCTGAAAACCCATCTCTTCAGGGAAGCCTACCCCACCCCCTGCTAACTTGCCGACCTCCTCCACTCTTCCTACCACTCCATCCCCCACAGCTATCTCCTCCTGTGCCACCATCCCCTCCCTCCTAGATTGTAAGCTCCAAGGAGCAGGGCCCTCAATCCCCTCATGTTTTGCTTTGTATTGGTATTGTTCTGTCACATGTTCTGTCCCCCTTTGTAATGTACAGCGCTGAGCCAACTATCGGCGCTTTATAAATACTGTATAATAATAATAAATAATAATATGTGTATGTATGGATGTGAGTTAGGGACCTTAGATTGTACGCTCCTCGGGGGCGGGGACTGATGTGAATGTACAATATATATGTAAAGTGCTACATAAATTGACGGCGCTATATAAGTACCTGTAATAATATTAACCTCTCCGCGCCGGTCGCACGCAAGAGATTTAATCATCCAGAAATCCCTCCCATTGAAATGTGAGGCACATGTTACCTCGCTGAGGGGGACAAGTCATCTTCCAAATATTCAAATACGGGAATTGCATAATGTATGACATCGCTCCATCGCAGGACAAATAGAGTCGCCGAGCGTCAGGAAAGTTTTTCTTTTGGCGGGAGATTGATGGGATCCACCCGGCACACAGCAGGTAGCGATGCCTTTCGGTGAAGAGACACGAGATGCACAAAAGCCTGAGATAGGATTTGACAGCAACGCTGCGCGCTCGTCGTGTAACAAAAGGACGATATCCGGAGGAGCGATAGTTGTTGTGTAAATAACTCGATTAAAGAGGATCGTCAGGCAAGAAAAAATGTTTAACTACTTGCCTGCCGGGCACTTTTACCGCCCTTCTTGCCCAGGCCAATTTTCAGCTTTCAGCGCTGTCACACTATGAATGACAATTGCGCGGTCATGCAACGCTGTACCCATATGACATTTTTATCCTTTTCTTCACACATATAGAGATTTCTTTTGGTGGTATTTAATCGCAACTGGGGGGGGTTGTTTTTTTTTTGCTCTATAAAAGAAAACAGAGCAAAAAAATTTGAAAATTTTTTTTTCATTGTTTCTATTATAAAATTTAGCAAACAGGTACATTTTCTCCTTCACTGATGTGCGTTGATGAGGCGGCACTGACGGACACTAATGAGGCGGATCTGATGGGCAGCACTGATGTTCACTGATAGGCAGCACTGATGGGCAGCACTAATGGGCACTGATAGGCAGCACTGATGGGCACTAATGAGACAGCACTGATAGGCAGCACTGATGAGCACTAATGAGGCGGCTCTGATGGGCAGCACTGATGTTCACTGATAGGCAGCACTGATGGGCAGCACTAATGGGCACTGATAGGCAGCACTGATGGGCAGCACTAATGGGCACTGATAGGCAGCACTGATGGGCACTAATGAGACAGCACTGATAGGCAGCACTGATGGGCACTAATGAGGTGGCATTGATGAGCAGCACTGATGAGGTGGCACTGATAGGCAGCACTGATGTTCAATGACAGGCAGCACTGATGGGCACTAATGAGCCGGCACTGATAGGCAGAACTGATGAGGCGGCACTGGTGGGAAGGAGGCACTGATGATGCTGCACTGATATGCAGCACTGATGGGCATTGATAGGCGGCTCTGATGGGCACTGATAGGCGGCACTGACTGACAGCATTGACTGGCAACACAGATGGGCAAAACTGCTCGGTGGTATTAATGGGCACTCCAGGGCGGCACTGATGGGTGGCACTGCTGGGCACTGATGGGTGGCACTGATGGGCACTTTTGAAGCTGCACTGATAATCATTGCCCTGACACTGGAGTTAATGCATATAGAGAGGAAGTGGCTATAAAGAGCAGGGGGTCCTCTTCAGAGCCCCTTAAAATTGACCCACCACTCATGGCTGCAGCAGGACAATAGAAGAGTCCAGGAGCCATGGTGGGCGTCTTTTAGGCTCCAGAGGTGATGTAATACATATCACTTCCGGGGTTGTTCATCACAGGGGGGATCCGGGAACCGATGTTCCCCAAGTTCCTCCTGCTCTTACCGTACAAGCAGTGTCCTGTGATCCAGGGCTGCCCAGGACAACGGGAGAACCAATGTGGGTGCCATCAGTGGGGGGTCATCTTGGGGCAACTTAAAATTGATGTTTGGACCACTTTTACCAGAAAGCCCTTCGCCAACTGTTAAAGCCGGTACCTAGATCATTGGTAGACATGTGGTTAAATCAATACCTGGTGATCCTGCCATGAAGGTCCTTGTTCAGACACTTCCTGTTATAGGGTGACAACTCTCTTCTAATTGTGCTCCTGCGTTGTCACCCTGTCACATGCGTCCATGGTGGAGACTACAAATACTGTGCCAGCACACACTACGAATGCATGGTCCACCATTGTCCTGAGCAATGACATGTGGCTGACACTGGAGTGAATGCATATAGACAGGAAGTGGCTATAAAAGACCAGAGGAAGAGATAAAAAAAGGATGAAGTGAAAACAGGATTTTATGGAAAAAATGGCAGTTGTTTATTATAAACAGAGCTTTACACAAATTAATGCCACCCAGTACGGGTTTCCATCTACTTTCATGTGAAATGGCCGGATCCTGGAAGGCTGACTGCCGTGTAGAAGGGATCTGATGGCGGGTTCTTGCATTGAGGAGTCTATCGCTGTTGCTGAGTAACTAAATTATTTCATCTGGAAGGGAAGAAAGCCGAAGACGAAGGCAGGCAGATCTCACTGCTGGAGCCTCCAGGCAATAGAAAAGGGCAGAGGCTGACACAACCTACCAGACTCCACCTGTCAATGAAATCTCACTTTTTAGTAGTGTGACCCTCTAACCTTTTCAGTCAAAAAGATATCATTCAGACCATTCTTTTCTTGGCTTTGTCCTCGTGTGAAATATATTGGATGCAGCTGATCAAGGGAAGTACGAGCTTCCGCAAGTCATAGCATTTTTATATTGAAACTGCATGGGACCCCTGAGCCACTGGGTGTGGACTGCTATTGTAAGCAGTGTCGGGACAAGGTCATCCAGCCAGCCACCACCCAACGGAGAGAAGCCAAAGTGCGCCCCCACCTTCATTATGTGGGGGATGCTACCCCCAGCAGTCATCTGCTCGTCAAATTGCCTTATGTCCAGGGGTGGATTGACCATTCGAGCACTCGGGCACTGGCCGAGGGCCTGAGGTCAGTAGGGGGCCCCATGAAATGCCCCTGGTACCTTTTTTATAGGCTTTTTTGAGTGTGGGCAAGGACACAGGGGCCCCATGATCCCCTATTGCCCGGGGGCCCCACGAGTTGTCAGTACACCCCTGCTGATGTCAGAATGAGCTCGCTGGTGTCCCCATACATACAGCAAACCTCTGCACCCAGGGCAGCTGCCCCTCCTGCCCACCCCTTGTCCCGGCCCTGATTGTAAGGTGTGTTTTTGAGTCACAAACATCCACCCGTGAAAGCCAAAAGCCAACAGCACATTTTTCTTTGGGGTGAAAGGGTCCAATGGGACACGTCTAAGGAGAATGATGAGCTCATTTCCTTTAGGGTGAGTGTTGAAGAGCAGTTTTTAGTCTGGGGGGCGGGCATGTGCACAGGGACTCAAAATGGACACCTGTTGAAGTTGCTCCGCTTGTCTTGGGTATAAACCGGGCCTTTCTTTCCGACTCACCGGCTCTATCGCACTGTTGAACACTCGACTTGGGAACAATCAGCCTGTCCATAGATGGTTCAAATCTTGCCCGGCTCAGCAGGGAGGAACCAAGGTCAGCTTTAGAATTACCTTCCTATGTTGGGTCATCTATTTGTTGAGAGATCGTTGTGTGTCCCCAGTGTGCAAATACCAAGTTCTTCTGCTTATGTTTGGATGTTGGATCTTTACAACATTACAGTACAAGTCCAGTTGAGTGTGGCTAACTACTACCAGCTATATCAGCCCAGGGGCGAACTGACCATTTGGAAACTCGGGTCAGTAGGGGGCCCCATGAGATGCCCCTGGTACCTTTTTCATAGCCTTTTTTGAGTTTGGGCAAGGACACATGGGCCCCATGATCCCCTATTGCTCGGGGGCCCCATGAGTTCTCAGTCTGCCCCTGTACCAGCCTTTCTCAACCAAGGTTTCTTCAGGGTGGCTAAGGGCTCCTTGAGCAATGAGCAAGTTCTGCCTCTCAGAAGAGTAACCACTATAAACAATGGTCTTTGTAGCTATCTATAAGGGAGAGAGTCTTCCCAATGAACACAAACATAAGAAGCATTCTTCTAAGTGACCATCACACTAATGTACTGTGAACTTTTGATATAGTAAATATTAGTAGCGGTTCCCTGAGCCTGGAAAGAAATGCCCGCAGCGATAAAAGAAGAGAAGAATTAGCGCAGGGCAGGCATGACTAGGCCCAGAGTGGGAAGGAAGACGTGTGAGGGTTAATGATAGTATTAGGGTTGGTAAAGGATAGCTGGGGGATCTGGTTGGTAGAGGAGAGTGTAGGTGGGGTCTTCTGCACTTTAGGGTGGGGTGTCCTGGGGAGGGGCGTCAGTTGGGAGCTGGACGTGGGAGAGAGAGCTTCCCTCCCGCCCTCCCTGTTTGGTGAGTGTTGTGTTCCTCCTGGGGGGGGGGTTATTTCGGTTCCTGGGCAGTGGTTGGTCTTTGGAGGCGGTTCTTATCTTGGAGATACAAAATGGTGTGGGACCCATCGGTGGTATGGTGTGCCCGGGAACATTCCAGTTAACCGAGGTTTAACTGGAAGGTGGTGGTGCTGCACTGCGGACGGTATGGTTGTCTCCGAGCTGGTTGGTTGCGGCTGGAGGCCTAGTGGAATATGGTTGTCCGCAGGTGCATTTCGGATCGTTTTGGTGGTGCCTTCAAAGACCAACGACAACTCTTTATGTTTTCTATTATAAGGAATGGTTGATGTGTTTAAACTTGTTAATAAAAGGCCGTGCTGGCCATTTACTCCAAAATTGGTGTTGTGTTTTCTGTAAGTATAGTAAGTAAAGGGGATTGGTATGGAAGGGTAATGGTGGTGTAGTGGGGTCTGGATGAACCTATCTCGGGTGCACTAGTCAAGGTATTTCGAGGGTTCCTCCGTGTTGAGAAGGTTGATAAAGGCTGAGCTATACTATGACCTTGATAGATAGGAACCTTCCCAGAGACTCTGCTTGTATATTTGTTTCTTCTTCTCTTTAGCCCAGGTTTTTGGCAGGTTTACTTTTAATCGTGCCTAAGCTGTATTTTGAGACCGGAGACGAGCAGAACCAAATGACAGTTTGACAGTGAACGAATACAAGCAAGATGAAAATTTGACAAGATATCTGTGGGAGGGTATGGACAATCTGTTTTCTGGTTGCCAGCATATCAATTACTTTGCATTAGCTTAGGCAACAGATCAGTTCATGTAATGCCAACTTTTAATTGACCGCTACTTCGCGACAAACAAAATGGAGTTTGACAACATTCAATGAGAAGAACTTGCCTCACTTGCAATTAGCTAGATTGCCGGGGTTGAAGTCATGGCATTGATAAAAAAGAGAGATGACGAGCGGCCAGCTAATCTGACATTTTAAGAGCTAGGGCGAATTAATCTGATTAGAGCCTGTGTTGGGTAATTAGCTAAAGTGGGAAGAGTCATTATCCGACAAGACCTAAAATATCAGTGTTAGCTGAACTATGGGGCCTACACAGAGCACATTCCAATCAGTAGTTCATCCTGATTAATCATTTGTTTTTTTTTACATGGATGAGGCCCATGTAGGACTTGGCAAATGGTAACTTACATTGTAGTCCAAGATGGTCCACAAATGGTTGACTTCTATCTGTCCATTGGCCAGCTTATATTATGGAGTTTGGGGGGCCCTATACTGTATGTCCCTATGGGTGACACTTGACTAACAGGCAGGACAAATCTTACAGCAGTACAAGGTCTTCAGAGCAAAACAGCAAACCGTGACCAAATCAGCAGGCCTATGATAGATCAGGCATAGACAAACCAATCCTAAACAGAGTCCAGGTTTCAGCCAGGTAGATAGAGACAAAAGGCTGATGATCAACATTAACAAACACAAGTCCAGCAATTCACAGGAGTAATCCAAGACATGAACACTGAGAAGTCAGACAGACTTGAATCCAGGACATAAGTAGACAAGCTAACTTGTTGATCGGGCACAAGATGAATGTCCAGCAGTCTATACGGGCACTCCTAAATGAGACAGGTGTGTGCTACAGAGATATGCTCTGTAGTTCTAAGTAACGAAGAGCAGATAGCAAGGCTCAAAACAGCTTACAGTTTCAAGAAAACGTATGTGAACCCCTTGGGATTACGTGGAGTTTTGCATGAATTGGGCAGAAAATGTGCTCTGAACGTCATCTAAGTCACAACAATAGAAGAACACAGTCTGCTGAACATAATACTACACAAACATTAGATGTTGCCATGGTTTAATTGCACATAACATGTAAACATTCACAGTGCAGGGAGGAAAAAGTATGTGAGGCCCTAGCTTAATGACTTCTCCCAGAGCTAATTGGAGCCAGGAGTGAGCCAACCTTGACTCCAATCAGTGTGATGATATTGGATGTGTTGCTGACACCTGTTTTGGGTTTACTGGTTTCAAGAAGCACTGTCGGATGTGAACCATGCCTTGCAGAAAAGAGCTCTCAGAAGACCTACGATCAGGAATTGTTGACTTGCATGAAGCTGGAAAGGGTTACAAAAGTATCTCCTTGAGCCTTGATGTTCATGTGTCCACGGTAAGACAGACTGTCTACAAATGGAGAAAGTTTAGCACTGTTGCTACTCTCCCTAGGCGTGGTCGTCCTGTAAAAATGACTGCAAGAGCACAGCGCAGAATGCTGCATGAGGTAAAGAAGAATCCCAGAGTGTCAGCTAAAGACCTACAGAAATCTCTGGCACATGATAACATTTTTCTTGACACATCTACAATAAGGAAAACATTAAACAAGAATGGAGTACATGGGAGGACACCACGGAGGAAGCCATTGCTGTCCAAAAAGAAGATTGCAGCACGTTTGAAGTTTGCAAAAGAGCACCTGGATGTTCCACAGCACTACTGGCAAAATATACTGTGGACAGATGAAACCAAGATTGAGTTGTTTGGGAAGAACACACAACACTGTGTGGAGAAAAAAAGGCACAGCACACCAACAACATCAAAACCTCATCCCCACTGTGAAACATGGCGGAGGGAGCATCATGGTTTGGGGCTGCTTTGCTGCCTCAGGGCCTGGACGGATTGTTGTCATTGATGGGAAAATGAATTCCAGAGTTTATCAAGACATTTTGCAGGAAAACGTACGACCATCTGTCCACCAACTGAAGCTCCGCAGAGGATGGGTGATGCAACAGGACAATGACCCAAAGCATACAAGTCATTCAACAAAACAATGGCTGCAACAGCACAGAATACGCCTTCTGGAGTGGCCCAGTCAGAGTCCTGACCTCAACCACATTGAAATGCTGTGGCATGACCTTAAGAGAGCGATTCACACCAGACATCCCAAGAATATTGCTACACTGAAACAGTTTTGTGAAGAGGAGTGGTCCAAAATGACTCCAGATCGTTGTGCAGGTCTGATCTGCAACTACAGGAAACGTTTGGTTGAGGTTATTGCTGCCAAAGCAGGGTGAACCAGTTATTAAGTCCAAAGGTTCACATACTTTTTCCTCCCTGCACTGTGAATGTTTACATGTTATGTGCAATAAAACCATGTCAACATGTAATGTTTGTGTAGTATTATGTTCAGCAGACTGTGTTCTTCTATTGTGACTTAGATGACGTTCAGAGCACATTTTATGCCCAAAACTCCACGTAATCCCAAGGGGTTCACATACTTTTTCTTGCAACTGTAGGTGAGTTGTAGAGGACTGTACCCATTCAACCTTCAACAGAAACTAATAAACTCATGGATGGGAGGGAGGAATTACATAGAACAGGTAACCATTTTGTGAATCTCATGAGTTTATAGACTACTAATTCCCTGGAAGCGAATGATAATGGAGACACGGTAATGAACGTGAACCCGTACTAGGTAGCCATAATGTTACTTAAAGCAAGGTTGACTCGGGATAGAGCAGTTACCTTCTGAAGAGTAGACATCCATATTGTGCTCTAAACCAGCAAACAGCTTCTTGGTTTTCTAGGACAATATGCCTGAAGGAATCTTCACTTCATGAAAACCAGAAAGCCATTACAGTTAGGTTTATGAGTATGCAGTGTACTCTTCTCAAGGGTGATAACAGCGCTGTAGGTACATTCAACTGAAAGAGCCTCCACTTGGTGGACTAAACCAACGTCTGGACGTATACAACCTAAGGCAGGGATGGGCAACCTGCGGCTCTCCAGCTGTTGCAGGACTACAAGTTCCATCATGCCTCTGCAAGTCATAGCTGTAACTGTCAGTTTTGCAATGTCTCATGGGACCTGTAGAGTCATGTGGGTAATTTCCGGTCTTTGCAATGCCTCATGGGAAGTGTAGTTCCACAGCAGCTGGAGAGCCGCAGGTTGCCCACCCCTGACCTAAGGTAATATTACAGTGGTAGATTTGTGGACTACTATTCAACAGCAAAATGCTTTGATTCATCAGGGGGATATCTCTGAGCAAAGAATAACCTCTTAAAGGAAAGGCAGCCTTTCTGTGGACTGAACCAAAGTCCGAACATATACATCCTACCACTAGTGGCAATATCACTATGGTGACTATGGTTCAAGTACAGGGGTGGACTGACAACTCATGGGGCCCCCAGGCAATAGGTGATCATGGGGCCCCTGTGTCCTCACCCACACTCAAACCACACCCAAAAAAGCCTTTGAAAGGCACCAGGGGCATCTCATGAGGCCCCCCACTTACCACGGGCCCTCGGGCAGCGCCCGAGTTCCCAAATGGTCAGTCCTCCCCTGTTCAAGTAAGAAGATATCTGTGGCCTGGATATTTAAGAGCAAATAGATTTAGTTCTGTAAGGCGAGATCTTTCAGGGAAAAGTCACCTCCTAATGGAAAAGGAAGCCATTTTACTGGTTGAACCAGTTGAACCATAGACCATCAGAGATGGATTAGGGCAAAATGAGGCCCTAGGTAAGGTAGCAGCTCCCCCCCCCCCAACCTTTTGTCTGTACTGGCATAGCCCCATCAGACACCAATACCCTGATCCTACCTCTATTGAAAAGTGAAAGGCAGGTTCACAACTTCGACCACTGGTCCTTGGTTGGGAGGATGGAGCTTGTCCCACTGGAAACTCACTGGGCCCTATACTCCTGCCTAGATTTTCTTGAGCAGCCTTTCTGTACCTTTTCAACACAGAGGAACGCTTGAAATAACTTTCCAGTCTTAGGGAACCCCTGCTAAAAATGACTATATCTACATCTCATGATACATTAGTGTGATAGTTATTGGGAAGAATGCGCCTTACAATTGTGTAGTTATTGTGGAAGAATGATAAAGATAGCTAAAAAGATCAATGGTGTCAGTGAGAACTTATCTGACAGGCAAAAATTGGCCATCACTCAAGGAACCCTTAGCAAACTCTGGAGGAACCCCAGGGTTCCATGGAACCCTGACTGAAAAACCCTGTTCTTGAGGATGATTAGGTTCTCTCCTACCTATCTTTTACAAAAAAAGGCATCCAACATTTAAAGCAGCTTTTCTCAACCAGATTGGATTCCATGGAAACATAGGGTTCCTCCAGAGGTTGCTAAGGGTTCCTTGAGCAAGGAGCAATTTCTGCCTCTTAGATAAGTGACACCAATTATATTTTTAGTAAGGTAGGGATTCTTCCCAATGACCACAAATGTAAGGAGCCTTCTTCCCACTGACCATCACAATGCTAATGAGCTGCAGGTTTATTCATTATTGGCAGAGCTTCCCTGGAATTGTAAAGTTATTTCAAGGGTTCCTCCACATTAAAACGGTTGAGAAAACCTACTGAAGAAAAGAAATATGCGTTCCTGATGCTACGGATAGACCAGAAAAGCCACATTCTTAAAGGAAAATGCCCTCAAAAGTTTATAAAACATACAAGAGAGACCATGAAACTTTTATGAAGTTATTTTAGTAGCATGCGTATTTCCTTCTGACATCTGAATTATTAATACCTCAGCAGTGGGTGCTATTTACTGTACTACATGGAACTTTATTCATGTGACAGTGTTATAAATAAGCCCCATCATTGTTTTACTAATCGGAAACACGAGGAGGTAAGATCTTTCAGTCTAACATATCAGAGTAATGTTATCATCTCCTGGGTGAAATATGAGTCTTGTATCTTCCAGAGTGCTAATGCATTGATAGGAAGTGCTCAGTGAGTCGGTCTCATGGGCTTCCATCATAATGGCATTATATTCCGAGGTACATTAACGTGGAAGGAAGAAAGTGGGTGCTGCAATCCGAGACTTTCCAACTGTACATTTCTGATGTCTGGTGTTCATTACCAACAGGAACCGGACTCACACATTACACCTGCATTGGGGAAATATGATGTGCTTCTTCTCATGGGTTTCTTGGCTCGTTCAGATTAACCACCTGGTGTCTGTCATCTGTAGGTTGGCATACCTCCCTGAAGGTTCAACTACTGCATGACTGAGCTAGGAGCACGCAGTTGTGCACTCTCCTAGATCTCTAATCATGTGATCCCCATGAGAGCCAAAAAGCATGTTTACAGGTAGTACTGTACCCCTTCCTGTCCTCTTCTATATCTTCCTCTTCTCTCTCTCTCTTTATCTCTCTCAAACTTTCTCTCCATCTTTCTCTCCATATCTCTTTCTCTCTCTCTCTCCCTCACTTTCTCTCTCCCTCTCTCTCTCTGACTCTCTCTCTCTCCTCTCCCCCTCTCTCCCCCTCCCTCGCTCCCCCTCTCTCCTTCTCTCTCCCTCTGTCTCCCCTTCTCCTCCTCCCTCTCCCTCTTTCCCCCTCTCTCTCTCCATCTCTCACCCCCTCTCTTTCTCCCTCTCTCCCCCCTCTCTCTTCCTACCCCCCCCCTCTCTCTCTCTCTCCCTCCCTCCCTCTCTTTCTCTCTCTCTCCCCTCTCTCTCCTCCCCCCTCTCTCTCCCCCCTTTCCCCCTCCCCATATTTCTCTTTCCCTCTCCCCCTCTCACCCCCCTCTCTCCTCTCTCTCCCTCCCTCCCTCTCCCCCTCTCTCTTCCTCCCCCCTCTCCCCCTCCCCCTCTTTCTCCCCCCCCCTCTCCCCCCCCTCTCTCTCTCCCCCTCCCTCTCTCTCCCTCTCTCTCCCCCGCTCTCTCCCTCTCTCCCCCCCTCTCTCCCCCCCCCTCTCTCTCTCTCTCCCTCCCTCCCTTTTCTGCCTTTCTATCTTCATCTCTTTCTGTGCACTACAAGTGAACAGAGAAAGATATACAATGTTAAAAGCATGACACTTTTTTAAATAGAAAAGTGAACATTTAGATAATCTTTCATAACCAAAATTTATTATTTTTTCCACAATGTCCATTTGTCAGTTTAATCATGAAAAGTAGGATATTTGTTAAAACAATGTATCAAATGAAAACTGTGTATATCTTTTAAAAATGACTTAGGTAGGCGAGGATTTTTTAAATCTGGGAAAAAATTCTAACTTTACATTATTGCAACCATGGCAACTGTACTGTGTATTAGGTACACCCCATAATTCACATTCCAACTCCCAAACCACGAGAGGACCCACCAGATACTGCCGCGTTTCGAGGGGCGCTCCCCTCTTTCCTAGATGCTGCATAATGCTTGTGGTGCTATATGGTTATATGGTACTGTTGCCATGGTTGCAATGATGCAAAGTTACATTTGATACATTGTTTTAACAGATATCCTACTTTTTACGTTTAAACTGACCTATGGACAACATTGTGGGGGAAAAAAAATCACTTTTGGTTATGTTACATATAAAAATTTTAATGAAACATTCACTATCCTGTGTTTGCTGGTCAGCTTGGCCTGGTACAGGAAGAGGAAAAATAGTCTACTGGCAGGATCAATACATAATAGAACTAGAAAAACAAAAAATTGCCGTGTACAGCGACATCCTATACAGTGTGTCCATTTTTGTTTTGTCCATAGGCCTGCTTTCAGCTTGAGTCCAAAGATGATTATATACTCGCCAACAACTGGGGTAACAAAAACTTGTTAAAGTCCAAAGCAACCTGGTCACCAAGTCAACTCCCGAACCACGAGAGGACCCACCAGATGGCTGACGCGTTTTGGGGGGCGCTCCCCTCTTTCCTAAGTGCTGCGTAATGCTTGTGGTGCCATATGGTTATATGGTACTGTTGCCATGGTTGCAATGATGCAAAGTTACATTTGATACATTGTTTTAACAGATATCCTACTTTTTATGTTTAAACTGACCTATGGACAACACTGTGGGGAAAAAAATCGCTTTTCGTTACGTTACATATAAAAATTTTAATTAAACATTCACTATCCTGTGTTTGCTGGTCAGCTTGGCCTGGTACAGGAAGAGGAAAAATAGTCTACTGGCAGGATCAATACATAATAGAACTAGAAAAACAAAAAATAGCCGTGTAAAGCGACATCCTATACAGTGTGTCCATTTTTGTTTTGTCCATAGGCCTATCACAAGAGGACCCACCAGATGGTTGACGCGTTTCAAGGGGCGCTCCCCTCTTTCCTAGATGCTGCATGATGCTTGTGGTACTATATGGTTATATGGTACTGTTGCCATGGTTGCAATGATGTAACATTACATTTGATACATTGTTTTAACAAATATCTTACTTTTTATGTTTAAACTGACAAATGGACAACACTGTGGGGGAAAAAAATTTTGTTTGGTTATGTTACATATAACAATTTTAATTAACCGTTCACTATCCTGTGTTTGCTGGTCAGCTTGGCCTGGTACAGGAAGAGATAAAATAGTCTGCTGGCAGGATCAATACATAATAGAACTAGAAAAACAAAAAATTGCCGTGTAAAGTGATATCCCATACAGTGTGTCCATTTTTGTTTTGTCCATAGGCCTATCACAAGAGGACCCGCCAGATGGCTGACGCGTTTCAAGGGGCGCTCCCCTCTTTCCTAGATGCTGCATGATGCTTGTGGTACTATATGGTTATATGGTACTGTTGCCATGGTTGCAATGATGTAACATTACATTTGATACATTGTTTTAACAAATATCTTACTTTTTATGTTTAAACTGACAAATGGACAACACTGTGGGGGAAAAAAATTTTGTTTGGTTATGTTACATATAACAATTTTAATTAACCGTTCACTATCCTGTGTTTGCTGGTCAGCTTGGCCTGGTACAGGAAGAGGAAAAATAGTCTACTGGCAGGATCAATACATAATAGAACTAGAAAAACAAAAAATAGCCGTGTAAAGCGACATCCTATACAGTGTGTCCATTTTTGTTTTGTCCATAGGCCTGCTTTCAGCTTGAGTCCAAAGATGATTATATACTCGCCAACAACTGGGGTAACAAAAACTTGTTAAAGTCCAAAGCAACCTGGTCACCAAGTCAACTCCCGAACCACGAGAGGACCCACCAGATGACTGACGCGTTTTGGGAGGCGCTCCCCTCTTTCCTAGGTGCTGCATAATGCTTGTGGTGCCATATGGTTATATGGTACTGTTGCCATGGTTGCAATGATGCAAAGTTACATTTGATACATTGTTTTAACAAATATCTTACATTTTGTTTGGTTATGTTACATATAACAATTTTAATTAACCGTTCACTATCCTGTGTTTGCTGGTCAGCTTGGCCTGGTAAAGGAAGAGGAAAAATAGTCTACTGGCAGGATCAATACATAATAGAACTAGAACTATTATATACTTACTAACAACTGGGGTAAAAAAAACTTGTTAAAGTCCAAAGCAACCTGGTCACCAAGTCAACTCCCAAACCACGAGAGGACCCACCATATGGCTGACGCGTTTCGAGGGGCGCTCCCCTCTTTCCTAGATGCTGCATAATGCTTGTGGTACTATAGTTACATTTGATACATTGTTTTAACAGATATCCTACTCTTTATGTTTAAACTGACCTATGGACAACACTGTGGGGGAAAAAAATCGCTTTTGGTTATGTTACATATAAAAATTTTAATGAAACATTCACTATCCTGTGTTTGCTGGTCAGCTTGGCCTGGTACAGGAAGAGGAAAAATAGTCTACTGGCAGGATCAATACATAATAGAACTAGAAAAACAAAAAATTGCCGTGTAAAGTGATATCCTATACAGTGTGTCCATTTTTGTTTTGTCCATAGGCCTGCTTGCAGCTCGAGTACAGGGCCACAGTGGCCTGCCTCAGCATCTACAGGCCAGAAGCAGGTCAGCATCTGCAATGAAGTTCGTCAGACACCCGTACAACCTATAAACCCAGATAAAAACCTCTATATAGAGCCCTATAGACCCAGAAAAGATTGATTTTTATCCTCCACAAAGATGGAGCTTCACTTTAGGTAACGTATAAGCAGACGTGGAATGGTATCCGGCACTTAGGTTCATATGCTAGCAGAACGGCCGCTGCAGAGTAATTACAACGTGCGCCAGTCAATACGCCGCACTTACACCGCGTTCCATTTCAGAAGCGTACACATTTTTATTTTGTTCTTAAGGTGCCAAATCCTACACCGCAATTCACGGAGTACATCAATCACCAGCGCCGTGGATGACTCTGAGCAATCCAGAAAATTACACCCAATTCTATGCAGACCGATAAGTGCTTCGGAGAGGAATCCGAATAAAATATTGACGTGTGGGGGGCATGACTCCGGGATGTAATGTAGTCTAATCTGTTATCCAACACCGCGCGATGGCCTGAAAATTACAGAATTAGCCAAAAATGAAAAAAAAAGCTGAAAGGTAGGTTCTAGGCAAATAGATTAATTCCTGGTTTTCATGTAATCACTCACTCTAATCTAGGGAGCGAGCTCCCTGTGTTAGACTGACAGCACGGGGAACAAAAGCAACAAAGTCTGCCTCTTGGCTCCGCTGTGTTTAGAGGAGGCCAATACAAAGGTAAATTATTATACCAGATGTTTGTAAAAATATATCAGCACAACAGCAAATGGCTGTGTTCCCAATATCTGCTCGGAGTTCCACTTTAAACAGAAACATGACCGTGACGCCTCCCACTCATTTATTGGGGTCACACGAGGATTCTGCTACAAACGGTAAATTCGATGAGTTGTCCACATGAAGACTCCAGTGATGGAGGTCCCCAATCTGCAATAGATTCACTGGAAGACAATTGGTACTGGCCAGAGAGACCGCACACCGTGACCACCCAAACCATTTTCAGATACATCAAATCAATATGGCAGATCCCCAACTCTTCCCCAGATAAACTGTTTCTTTTTACATTCATTATGTTTCCTCTCCTCATCCTTCTCCTTCTCCTGCTCCTCCTCCTCCTTCTCCTCCTCCTGCTCCTCCTCCTCCTTCTCCTCCTCCTCCTCCTGCTCCTCCTCCTCCTTCTCTTTCCACTCCCCCTCCTCCTTCTTCTTCTTCTCCTCCTCCTCCTCCTTCTACTCCTCCTCCTTTTCCTTCTCCTTCTTCTCCTCATTCTTCTCTTTCCTCTCCCCCTCCTCCTTCTACTCCTCCTCCTCCTTCTTCTCCTTTTCCTTCTTCTTCTCCTCCGCCTCCTCCTACTCCTCCTCCTTTTCCTTCTCCTTCTTCTCCTCCTCCTCTTCTCTTTCCTCTCCCCCTCCTCCTTCTACTCCTCCTCCTCCTTCTTCTCCTTTTCCTTCTTCTTCTCCTCCTCCTCCTCCTTCTCCTTCTCCTCCTCCTTTTCCTGCTCCTATTCCTTCTTCTCCTCCTCCTCCTTCTTCTTCTCCTCCTTCTCTTTCTACCACTTCTTCTCCTTCTTCTCCTCCTCCTTCTTAGCCTTCTCCTCCTCCTTCTCTTTCTACCCCTTCTTCTCCTCCTCCTCCTCCTCCGCCTCCTTCTTCTTCTCCTCCTTCTCTTTCTACCCCTTTTTCTCCTCCTCCTCCTTCTTCTTCTCCTCCTCTTTCTACCCCTTCTCCTCCTCCTCCTTCTTCTTCTCCTCCTCCTTCTCTTTCTACCCCTTCTCCTGCTGCTCTTCCTCCTCCTCCTTCTTAGCCTTCTCCTCTTCCTCTTCCTCCTCCTCCACCTTCTCCTCTTTCTCTTTCTCCTTCTCCTCCTTCTTGTTCTCCTCCTCCTTCATCTAGTTCTCCTCCTCCTCTTCCTCCTCCTCCACCTTCTCCTCTTTCTCCTTCTCCTCCTTCTTGTTCTCCTCCTCCTTCATCTAGTTCTCCTCCTCCTCCTTCTCCTTCCCTTCCTTTTTCTTATCCTCAGTCTCCTTCTCCTCTCCATCCTACTTTTCCTCCTTCTCCCTCTCCTCCCCGTCCTCCTCCTCCAGCTTTACCTCCTCCTTCTTCTTATCTTTGTTCTTCTCCTTCTCCTCCCCATCCTACTCCTCCTCCTTCTACGTCTCCTCCTTCTTCTCCTCCTCCTACTTCTCCTCCTTCTTCTCCTCCTCCTTCTACTTCTGCTCCTTCTTTTCCTCCTCCTCTTTTTCCTCTTTTTACTTTTCTTCCTCTTCCTTCTCCTCCTCTGCCTTCTTCTCCACCTCCTTTTCCTCCTCCTCCTTTATAAGTGATGTTATCACTGGGTCTCTGTTCTTCTCTATTCAATGCAGGCATATCATGGCTGGTGGGAGGGGCCGGCAGAGTGCTGTACCTAGCTAACTAAAAACATTACAGCACCCTGCTTCTGTACTCTGCTCAAGAGCCCTTGGTCCTGATGCAAGGAGTGGGCTGGCTCTTGGGAGGAGTTATGACGGGTGGGTGTCAGTCTGGAGGAGTGGGCGTTCCTAGGTGATGCTGAGCCTCTGTGAGTGGACTGACAACTCATGGGACCCCCGGGCAATAGGGGATCATGGGGCCCCTATGTTCTCGCCCACACCCAAAAAAGCCTATGAAAAAGCCAATGAAAGGTACCAGGGGCATCTCATGGGGCCCCCTACTGACCCCGGGCCCTCGGGCAGTGCCCTAGTGCTCGAATGGTCAGTCCACCCCTGGTATAGATGCCCCCCTTTAGGCTGGTCCTACACACTACAATCTGATTGTGCAATCCCTGTACAATCTGCTATCCATTTACTCTCTGTGGCCTCCACTCTCTGTGGCCATGATCGGCCATGACAGATTACATGGGGAATACACGTGGCCTTGTGTAAGACGGTAATACTAGCAATACACTATACAATCTGATTGTACGCTCTCCTTCAGATGTGCCAATACAAGAGAATGCCTGACGGAATGCACATGGAAAGGATTGCTCCTGTATGTCTTCATACGACATTAAAAAAAAGACTGAACAATCAGATTGTATCATGTATGGCCACCTTTGTGGTGGCTTCATTTTGTTTTTTTCATCGGATCGATGTTGGATTTGATGAAAACGTTCGCCTCAATCACCCAGGTACACCGTCCCTCCCCATACACTCGATTTTGATCAGATTCCAAAGAAGCTGAGTCGCTGGGCCATGGCGACATATTATCGATCGTTTTGCATTGGCTGAGCCTGTTTGGGTGCTGGAAACAGATTTGATTGATTGCTTACGATCATCTCTTAAGAATCGATTGAAACCCACTCTCCCCCCCCCCCCCCCCCCCCGTGTGTGGCATATAGATCGAATGGGTCACGAGGTATATTTCAATTATTCCTATCGGAAGAGATCGATCTGAAAAGAAAGCGATTCTCCCGCTAGAAGCGATCCACCAGCGGCAGGATCACGTGAACGTGTCACGCAAAGGTAAGCGATGAACTGTTTAATAAATTCAATTCAACCGCCAGGTCACATGACCACCCCATCCCTGTAATAGGGGTCTAGACACCCGGGGGGAGAAGGGTTGGCGAATATGTGGACCTCGGTGATTGGCTGTCACAGTGGTCACATGGTGGGGAGGCCGATGACTGTTCTGGGAGTGTGCAGTCCAGCGGCGGACTGACCATTTAGCCACTCGGGCACTGCAAGAGGGCCCAGGGTCAGTAGGGGGCCCCATGAGATGCCCCTGGTACCTTTTTCATAGGCTTTTTTGAGTTTGGGCAAGGACACGGGGCCCCATGATCCCCTATTGCCCGGGGGCCCCATGAGTTGTCAGTCTGCCCCTGTCAGGAAATCTTCAGGCTCCCGTGGACGCACATGCGCAGCGTGTTGACGTTAAATCCGGCCCTCTTTGCCGCCGCACATTTGCATTACCTGGGTAGCAAGGGGTTAACACATTTTTAAAAATTCTACCTGGAGTATAGCTGTAACCCCTTCCAGCCCAGCCCCGGCATCCCTTTAAAAGGGGTCTGTGCACCTAGGGGGCGGGAAGAGTTGGCATTCATAGTGATTGGCTGTCACAGTGGTCAACTTGACGGTAAAGCCCAGCCTCTTTGTTTCCGCACTTTTGCATTACATGGGTGGCAAGGGGTTAATACATTTAAAAAAAACACTTTAATCCCTTTCTGCCCAGCCCCAGCGTCCCTCCAATAGGGGTCTTGACGCCCAGGGGGCAGGAAGGGTTGGCAATCACGGATTGGCTGTCACAGTGGTCACTTGACGGTAAATCCCGCCCTCTTTGCCACTGCACTTTTGCATTACATGGGTGGCAAGGGGTTAATACGTTAAAAAAAAAAGAAGCTTTAACCCCTTTCTGCGCAGCCTTAGCGTCCCTTCAATAGGGGTCTTGACGCCCAGGGGGCGGGAAGGGTTGGCAATCACGGATTGGCTGTCACAGTGGTCACTTGACGGCAAAGCCCGCCCTCTTTGCCGGCACACATTTGCAAGTAGGCAAGGGGTTATTAAATTGAAAACAATTCTACCTGGAGTTCAACTTTAACCCCTTCCCGCCCAGCCCCGGCGTCCCTTTAATAGGGTATGCACTTCCAGGGGAAGGATCGGCGATTATGTGATGATGGTGATTGGCTGTCACAGTGGTCACATGACCGGGAGCGGGCATGCCTATGAGAGCTCAGTCCGTGAGAAGCCTCGTCTGCTCCGTTATGCATACGCTCAATGTCTGGGTGTTAAAATGGTTGTAAACCCCCCATATACCCAGTGATGTGACCGGCCTCAGGTAACACACAGAGAGGAAACAACTCCTCCTACATAAGTTGTACCTGTTTATCTGCCATCTTCTCATCTGTTCAAAGTCCAGAATTTATACAGCTTGTCTGAGAGTTCAGAAAAAAGAGGGCGGAGAACTGAAGTTACACTCTGCAGATTGAGGAGAGCTCTGAGAGCTGACTGGAAGGACGAGACACACAGCCCCTTTGGACAGCACACAGGAACGGAGCTGAGACTGTCAATCACAGGCTGTGTGCAGGAGCTCCCTCTCCGTCCCCATTAATCCCTTGGTGTCAAGAAAACCTGTCAGAGGTGACTCATGCTGATAGCAGAGGGAGGAGGTGGCAGACTGAAATGACACTCAGTGCTCTGGACTGAAGCAAGGACACACTATAGAAGGATGTGCTTTGTCCATTTTTTTCACCTTCACGATAACCGCCTACATGGGAACGATGTCTGAAGGATCTCCATTCCTCCTTTTGTATGTCTATGTTATATTTGGTGGTCACGCGATGCCGAGACTTCACCGGAAGCCTATGTGAGCTTTGACGTTCTCCAGCTCATGAACCCAACCAGACCCTGAAATGAGGTGTTAAAGGGACAATCCACCCAAAGATAATATTTCAGGTTTGGTTAGAACCTGGAAGACTCTTCATGGTGAGGTCCCTGGTCTACACACCCCACAGTTCCCACCATCCCTGATGGATCTTTATTGATTTGATACCAGGAACGATCTTGGAGCACACAAACATTTTTGGTTTAATTACAAAAAAAATTCATCCTCAACTCAGCGAACGAGTGGCGGCTTCCGCTAAATCAATTTTGCCGAAATGACTCGGCTCATCGGTATTGACCAATATAGCACAGAGGAAGGAGGAATGGAGTCGGTAGCGGCGGCCGGTAGTTATCCGGTAGACATGAACCCCCTTATTTTCCTCCTAGACGCCCACCAGCTCTGTTCTGATGTATCAATTCAAATCCCTCAGCAAGAGTCACCTACCCGGTGATTATGACTAAGTATTCTCCCAACGAGGCGCCATTGATGGAAAGTTATCTGACGCTAAATACGTCTCTCCATCACTCGCCTACATGGGAACGATGTCTGAAGGATCTCCATTCCTCCTTTTGTATGTCAGGTGGGTTTGCTAGATTCCTCGCCTTCGGTACGTTGGTGGTCACACGATGCCGGGACTTCACCGGAAACCTACGTGAGCTTCGGCGTTCTCCAGCTCATGAACCCAACCAGACCCTGAAATGAGGCATTAAAGGGACAATCCACCCAAAGATAATATTTCAGGTTTGGTTAGAACCTGGAAGACTCTTCATGGTGAGGTCCCTGGTCTACACACCCCCACAGTTCCCACCATCCCTGATGGGTCTTTATTGATTTGATACCAGGAACAATCTTGGAGCACACAAACAATTTTTTTTTTAATTAAAAAAAAAATCCTCCATAACTCAGCGAATGAGTGACGGCTTCTGCTAAATCAATTTTGCCAAAATGACTCGACTCGTCGGTATTGACCAGCGACAGCGCAGAGGAAGGAGGAATGGAGTCAGTAGCGGCGGCCGGTAGTTATCCGGTAGACATGAACCCCCTTATTTTCCTCCTTGACGCCCACCAGCTCTGTTCTGATGTATCAATTCAAATCCCTCGGCAAGAGTCACCTACCCGGTGATTATGACTAAGCATTCTCCCAACGAGGCGCCATTGATGGAAAGTTATCTGACGCTAAATATGTCTCTCCATCTCTCGCCTACATGGGAACGATGTCTGAAGGATCTCCATTCCTCCTTTTGTATGTCAGGTGCAGGGGTGGACTGACCATTTGGAAACTCGGGCACTGCCCGAGGGCCCAGGGTCAGTAGGGGGCCCCATGAGATGCCCCTGGTACCTTTTTCATAGGCTTTTTTGAGTTTGGGCAAGGACACAGGGGCCCCATGATCCCCTATTGCCAGGGGGCCCCATGAGTTGTCAGTCCGCCCCTGGTCAGGTGGGTTTGCTAGATTCCTCTCCTTTGGTACGTTGGTGGTCACACGATGCCGGGACTTCACCGGGAACCTATGTGAGCTTCGACGTTCTCCAGCTCATGAACCCAACCATACCCTGAAATGAGGTGTTAAAGGGACAATCCACCCAAAAGTTAATATTTCAGGTTTGGTTAGAACCTGGAAGACTCTTCATGGTGAGGTCCCTGGTCTACACACCCCCACAGTTCCCACCATCCCTGATGGGTCTTTATTGATTTGATACCAGGAACGATCTTGGAGCAAGCAAACATTTTTTTTTAATTAATTAAAAAAAAAATTCATCCTCAACTCAGTGAACGAATGGCGGCTTCTGCTAAATCAATTTTGCCGAAATGACTCGGCTCGTCGGTATTGACCAGCGACAGCGCAGAGGAAGGAGGAATGGAGTCAGTAGCGGCGGGCGGTAGTTATCCAGTAGACATGAACCCCCTTAGTTTCCTCCTAGACGCCCACCAGCTCTGTTCCGATGTATCAATTCAAATCCCTCGGCAAGAGTCACCTACCCGGTGATTATGACTAAGCATTCTCCCAACGAGGCGCCATTGATGGAAAGTTATCTGACGCTAAATACGTCTCTCCATCACTCGCCTACATGGGAACGATGTCTGAAGGATCTCCATTCCTCCTTTTGTATGTCAGGTGGGTTTGCTAGATTCCTCTCCTTCGGTACGTTGGTGGCCGCACGATGCCGGGACTTCACCGGAACCTACGTGAGCTTCGACGTTCTCCAGCTCATGAACCCAACCAGACCCTGAAATAAGGCGTTAAAGGGACAATCCACCCAAAGATAATATTTCAGGTTTGGTTAGAACCTGGAAGACTCTTCTTGGAGAGGTCCCT